>NW_005871192.1:3137883-3150528 GCF_000147115.1 Myotis lucifugus | reverse complement strand
CCCCCATCCTCCCGCTCTTCTCCCGTAGTGCGGCCCTCGCAGCCCCAGAGCGACCCCTCCAGGGTCCGGCGGGTCTTCTCGCTCGGCGACCAAAGACGCGTCCAAATGAGGCGGAGATGCTGCTCAGCCCCAATTCTCCGTTCTCCACCCCAGATTGCCTTCAGCTCACCCGGCCCAACCCCGGGTGTGAGCCCCAAGAGGGAGGGGTCGCAGGGGGGCAAATGTCCAAAGAAAGGGGCGCCTCCCCTCTCCATCCTCGCACGACCTCCCCTCCTGCGACCTGCCTCCCGACGGTCGCAGCGCAGGCCACCCTACGTGCGCGGCGGTCCATGTCACTTTCCCACTGCAGCCCGAGCGAGTCCTCTAGGGGGGCGGGGCGAGCTCCGCCGGCCGCTCACCTGCCGGGGCTGAGACGCCGAGCTGCGGTGGGGGGCCGGCCGTCACTTCCCGCGTCCACGCAGCCACCTGCGCCACCAGCTGCCGCAGAGGCGTCTCAACGGCTCCGAATCGCAACCGCCGCCGCCGCTGCTGCCGCCGCCGTCGCTGCGCTGCTCCCGCGCGGCTCCCGCTCGGCGCCCGCTAGCGCTGGGGCGGAACCAACTGCTCGCCCAGGAAGGGGGCGCGGCGCAGCCCTCGTCCGAGGTGTGTGGCTCCGAAATGAAGCGACGGAAGTCCCTAAGTCCTCATAGGTTCCCTTTTTCCTAGAAGGTACAGCCAAGTGGAGGGAGCGATGGGTGCGCAGGGAAAAGGCGAGGGCGAAGGCGGAGGGGCCCGCGGCGGCTCCCCCCTGCGGCGTGCGGAGTGGTCGGGCCCGGCCCGCCCCTGCTGGCCGCGCTGCGTGTGTGTATTTGTATGTGTACTGTATGTAAAGGCCGGAGGGAGGGGACGGGGGCTGGGGACCGGGTTTGGGAGCGGGATCCGGGCCTCCAGCCCGTGGCTGTGTGTGTGTGTGTGAGGGAGAACCTGGCAGCCTCAGCTGCATGTTCTTGCGTCGCTCCCCAGGGTGGGGAGCCTTGAAGGCTGCACTTGCGCGGTTTGCAGCATCCAAAAAAGAAACTGTACAAAAACCCATAGATGAAATCCGAGCATGAGGCGGTTGCAGGGTGTGCAGCTCGTAGGCCTCTTACACCTCGCTGAATGGGCCTGGGCAATCTCCTTTCTTTTTTTTCCTAGAAATTGTAATATGAGAACGCCCATTCCTTTTCTTTCACATTTAAAGCACCAAGAGCTGTTAAGAAAATGCAGTCCTACCGAATGCAAAATGTGATGAGTGAAAAACAATGACAGGAAAGCATAAGCCTTGTAGTAGGATGTGGGTTCGGGCTCTTCAGTAAATTTTAACTGCGTCTCAATTTTAATTCCCTAGTAGAATGGTTGCTGGTGAGTGGTAGTGTTACTAAGCCTCACATGTCTTATTCCTTTAAAATACTCTTCAGGGGATTTCTAAAATTATTTTATTTTTTGATCCTTTAGCCAACACTTATTTACAAATATAGTAAATAAGGCATTTTTGGAAAGTAATAAAAATTCATCTTAAGTTTTTGTTCCATCTTTCGTTGAATCACAAAATAAGTACCTACCCTGTGTCGGGCACTATTAGGTGCTGTGCATACAATCATGAACAACAAGCACAAACAATTCCGATTTAAAACAATGAAAACGAAAAAAACACCACACATGATAATATTAAATATATAAATAAATAATGGTATGGCGCTCATACTCCTTTAAATGAAGGACTCGCAACCAGGACTAAATCAGGAAAAGCTTTAAGTTGGGTAAACATTGAGAAGAATTTTTTGAAAGTGATACACATGCCATTAAAAGGAATGAAAGAAGACATTTCCAATGCAAAATTTCCAATGCAAAATGTCCTTGGAGAACTTTCAAGAGACGAAGTCATACCTTAGCAATATGCAGAAGATTCCCAGTGGTGAAAGTTAACTGGTTGGCAAGGGAGTAGGTAGGTTTGGAGAAATGTCTTGAAGTTTCTCATCCTGACTTTGAGTTTGAAGCTCATAGCTACTAGAGGAGGGAAGACTTCCAAGCTCATTTTACGAGGCCAGCATTATTTTAATTCTAAATCCAGATAAAGACACTAAAAAGTGAGAAAATTATAGGCCAGTGATGGCGAACCTATGACACGCGTGTCAGAGGTGACACGTGAACTCATTTTTTTGGTTGATTTTTTTTGTTAAATGGCATTTAAATATATAAAATAAATATCAAAAATATGTCTTTGTTTTACTATGGTTGCAAATATCAAAAAATTTCTATATGTGACACAGCACCAGAGTTAAGTTAGGGTTTTTCAAAGTGCTGACACGCCGAGCTCAAAAGGTTCGCCATCACTGTACGAGACATTGCTGAGCAAGAAAGGGCAGAGATGATTTTTTTAACAAGTTATTCTTGCTTACTACAAGGTAGATGACAATAGAAAGAAGCTGGAGGTGACTATTGTACGCCCTACGTGATCCATTTCTGGATGAGACTGATACATGAAAAAGGCAAGGAAGAACACAGCTAAGTACACAAAGGAATAATTGTCAGGTGTGAATCATAGATCGTGCACGAGAAAAAAGTGAAGAAAGATGTATTGAAGAAAGTTCCAAGACTGTGTAGGAGAGACGAAGGCCTCATCCAGCAATCATTTCTTGTGACCCTCCTTTGTTGTAACCCGTGTAAGGCTTAACTCCAAGGGTGGTCAAGGGCCCAGCAGCATGGCTTCACCAGGGAGCTTGTTAGAAGAAACTCAGCCCCTCCCCAGCACTGCTCAATCAGAATCTGCATTTTAAAAAGATTCCCCAGGTTATTCTTACGCATATTCAATTTTGAGAAACAGCCTACAGATACAGAGGACACCACAGACTATAAAATAGGGAAGACAGACATACAATAGATAAATTATAATTAGTATTAAAAGATAACTATTTATTACTGTTAAATGATAGTACCAACAAGTAAAGAAGGGTGGTAACTACAAAGGGAGGTCCTCAGAAAAGAAATGAAAGGTAGAGGGACAATGGGAAAGCATTGATGTTTTAGTGTTGTGGGTGTTGTTTTATTTTTTAAAGCACAAACTTAGCTCTTGCTTGCTTTAAGTGTGCGTAATTTCAGTGTGATAGTCTGTACATGTGTGGTTGATACCCTTTAAACAATAAGTCAGGGAAAAACAGGTGGTATTTTAAGCCTCCAGAGAACAAAAGCCCAGGATCCCTGGGAGCAGCAATTCCGAATGGAAAGGGGAGGAGGAGGAGTAAAAGAGGCAGGAGGGCTGGGCTCATCAGAGCCACCAGGAGACAGTTTCTGAACTACTACTGACAGGCTGTGCTCCTCCAGCCCTGTTTGATGCACCCCTCCCCCCATAGCCACCCTTCTAAGCGGGGATGCCAGCAAAAGTATAGCAAGATAGAGATGAAAGGAGCAATGAGAAAGTTATAAGGAGAAAAAATGCAATTTCCAAAATGGAAGCAAGAGGGAGGGGAAAAGGAGATCTAAATGAATTGAGGCAGGAGCTTGACTTACATGCTTTCATTTAATCCAGCTGCTACTACCCCCATTTTTCAGATGAGGAAACAGGCTCAAAGAAGTTTAGCAGCTTGCCCAGAATCACACATCTAGTCTAGCAGCCAAAGCAAGCTCCCAGCTAGTCTGTTCTCTAGTCCCCGCCTTTGTGTGATCCCACACCACCTCTAGGTGGAGCAGGGAGCCAGCAGCTCTGCAAGCAGAAGAGCTTATAATGAGAAAAAGATGTTGGAAGTATAAGCAGCCCAGCACTCTTCCACCTTCTGTCTTCCGACTAGAAAGTATTGCCAGCTTCATATTTCTTCACAACCCCCCTCTACCCCACCCCATTCCTCAGCTTGTCCCCACCACCAGTCCATTCTGTTTAACTCCTTCTAGTCCTAAAGGACTCAACCAAAAATTACCTCTGGAAAAGTTTCTGTCCTCATCTCACTGTGGCATAATTATTGGCAATCTTTACAACCAGCCTTTCAAACTACTTAGAAGTAGGCACTCGGTGAATTTTTTGTCAATAAATATTTGTTGAATTGAAACTGGACAACCAATGGGCCTGAGCTGCCTGTCACTACTTAAGCCAACTAAGCAGAGAAAGGGTTTATTCCAGTAATGCCGGCAGTATGGAAGAGCAGCAGGTCATCCACGAAAATCTGCTCTGCGAACCGCACCCCCCCCCCCCCACACACACACATAAGCCAGCTGCTTATATTGGGTAGAAGGATAAAGATTACATGGGGAAATAGGCTAAAGGAATGAGTATGCAAAAGGAACTAAAATGGACCATGTGCTAAAACAGATCAGAATATGCTTTCTTTCTTTTTTTTAAATATATTTTATTGATTTCAGAGAGGAAGGGAGAGGGAGAGAGAGATAGAAACATCAGTGATGAGAGAATCATTGATCGGCTGCCTCCTGTACACCCACACTGGGGATTGAGCTTGCAACCTGGGCATGTGCCCTTGACTGGAATCGAACCTGGGACCCTTCAGTCCTCAGGCCGATGCCCTATCCACTGAGCCAAACCAGCTAGGGCGAATATGCTTTCTTTAATCACAGCAAAACAATCATGGTTAACAGAGCATGATTAATATTACTTACTAGAGGCCTGGTGCACGAATTTGTGCACAGATGGGGACCCTCGGCCTGGCCAGTGATTGGCCCGATCGGGGCGGGGGGTGGGGGGACTGTGGGAGGTTGGCTGGCTGCAGGAGGTTGGCTATGGGAGCACACTGAGACCAAGGGGCAGCTCCTGTGTTGAGCATCTGTCCCCTGGTGGTCAGTGCGTGTCATAGCATCCAGTCGTTCGGTTGACTGGTGGTAATGGTCACTTAGGCTTTTATCTATATAGATAAGTATAGCCAGCCCCCAATATTCTATTTCTGCCCCTAACAGAATGAATGAGAGGAAGGGGCAGATGAAAAACCCTGACAGGGACTTCCTCATCCTTTAGGCTGGGAAAGCAGATATAAAGACACTTGAGGGTATTTATATTTGTTTAGACTGTGTGAATTTTTCATGTACTTACCCTTTAAAATCACTGACTTTTTAAAAAATATACATTTTTATTGGTTTCAGAGAGGAAGGGAGAGGGAAAGAGAGAAATATCAATGATGAGAGAGAACCATTGATTGGCTGCCTCCTGCATGTCCCCTACTGGGGATCAAGCCTGCAACCCAGGCATGTGCCCTTGACCGGAATCGAACCTGGGACCCTTCAGTTCAGAGGCTGACGCTCTATCCACTGAGCCAAACCAGTTAGGACCTGACATTTTTCATTGACTACAAATACATTAATTGTAACCATTTTAATGTAAACTTTGTAAGTGAGATTTAACACCCCCCCAGACTTTAACAGTGATAATCCCTTCCTCCACATCTTTTACGTATATGTCACTTCCCACCCTAATACACAGTATTAGTAATACACCTTCAACTTATTGGTGTGATTAGCTATTATTGAACTGTTCTCTCATGTGTGATATCCTAAGCCTTGTAATGGGGAAGTTAACCAGAATATGGGAAAAACAAAACATATTAATCAGAGCTAGTTCAGTCAGAGATGTCATAAATCTGCTCTAATTACAGCTTCCCCCTGGAAACCAATAAGCATTTGGAACTTTACCTCTAAGGAAAAAAATGAAGATGCCTTCATTTCTGAGGCAGTGACTAGATACACTGCTGAGATGGTGTTCCAATGAGGAGAGTCGTTCTCAGACAGGGGATCAGGGAAGCATTAATGAAACTGTGTGGTCATTAGAATAGCTAGAAAGAAGGTAGACCAGTGCAGGGATTGATAGGTGATTTGCGGGTGCTGTTGGTGCCTATTCTGAAGACTGCCTTAACTGTCTTGAGTGGAACTTTTCACCTCACTACATGACCTCCTGTAATCACTTCTCATCTCAGGCACTTGATTTGCTTCCTTCTTACGTCTCCATATCCAGTCTCCGTTAAGGCTTCTCTTATCCCACATGGTTGTGGATCACACTCCTCTTTATTCTTCTGCCTGGTTTTTGTTTGTGCCTTTTTTCTTTTTCATCTTCTTCATATGCTGCATGTTCTCACTTCCTGATTTGGGTACCTGAGAGGTGTGGCTTGGGAAGTGGAATGATCCCTTATTCTGGTGACTGGGCCTACTCACGGGATGATGTCTTTATTTTTTTATTTTTTTTTTTTAAATACATTTTATTGATTTTTTACAGAGAGGAAGGGAGAGAGATAGAGAGTTAGAAACATCGATGAGAGAGAAACATCGATCAGCTGCCTCCTGCACATCTCCTACTGGGGATGTGCCCGCAACCCAGGTACATGCCCTTGACCGGAATCGAACCCGGGACCTTTCAGTCCGCAGGCCGACGCTCTATCCACTGAGCCAAACCGGTTTCGGCAGGGATGATGTCTTTAATTATCTTTGTGCCTTTGGTTCTTCCGGGGGTTGGAGAAAACATTAGTGATTGCCAAGAGCTAGGAATTGTTAAAGGGAGAGGGATGGCATGGCTATCAATTAATAGCACTAGGGAGATATTTATAGTGATGGAATAGTTCTGTATCTTGGTTGTGGAAGTAATTGTAAGAATCTACACATGTGATAAAAATGGCATAGAACTGTACAAACACATTGTACCAATGGCAGTCTCCTAGTTTTGTCATTGTACTATAGTTAGTTAAGATGTAACCACTGCAAGAAATGAATGAAGGGTACAGTGGAACCTTCTGCATTATGTTTTCAACTTCCTGTGAATTTATAATTATTTCAAAATAAAAAGTGAAAAAGATAGATTTATATATTGAAGGATCAAGGGAAGGTAATTGTTTAAGACAAGGAGAATCTGCTTGTGTTGGTAGATATTAGGAAGTTATTAGGAAGAGGTCTAGCAAGACATACAATATTTGTAGTGTTTTCTCAACTGTGTATGTGTGTGTGTGTGTGTGTGTGTGTGTGTGTGTGTATTTTAATACATGGCCCTTACAATGCTTTCTTTTCTTCATTTGCATCACCACAAATATCTTCCTAAATACTACCACTTATTAGTCACTCCATTCCCCTCCACCTACAATTCCTAACCCTTGGCAACCACTAATCATTTCTCCATCTCTATAATTTTGCCATTTCCTTCCATTATAAATATGGAATCATGTAGTATGTGACCTTTTCAGATGAGCTTTTCCACTCACCTCAGTGCTTTTGAAATTCATCCAAATTGTTTCATGTATCAGTAGTGCATTGCTTTTTATATCTGAGTAGACTCCACAGTACAGATGTACACAGTTTATTTAACCATTAAACTATTGAAAGATATTTTGGTTTTTTCCCGATATTTGCTATTACAAATAAAATTGCTATGAACATTCATGCACGCTTTTTGTGTAGATGTAAGTTTCATTCCTCTAGGATACATACCCAGGAGTGCAATTACTGGATTATATGGTGATTGCATAGTTTTTTTAAGAAACTGCAAACTGTTTTCCAGAGTGGCTGTCCTATTATTAATTCCCACCAACAATGAATGTATGAGAGATCTAGTTTTTTTGCACCTTCGCCATCATTTGGAATTATCACTTATATTTTCTTTTTCTAAAAAGAGGTTTTGATTGCCTTTGGTCCACAGTTGGTATTTCACATTATCTCCTAGGTGAGGCTGGTCTCAGGGAGGGTTTCTTGGAGGGGGTCCCTGTGTAGTACTTGCTGGGAGAGAGGGGACAGTATGTAAGTAGGGGAGTCTGGCTTTACCTCAACCACTCAGAACTCCATCCTTCTGTCTTGGCTTCAGTGTCCTCACTGGGCCCCTGAGGAAATCCATTTCTTCATGATGCCTATAGTACCTGGGGACTGTGGCCTGGCCCTCTCCCAGGGCAACCCCCCTCCATCATCCCCACCTCACTCCCCCCACCAGAAGATTACTTTTAGATTACTTTTGTTTTATCAAAACTGCCTGATTTCAGAGAGGAAGGGAGAGAGAGAGAGAGAGAGAGAGAGAGAGAGAGAGAGAGAGAGAGATACATCAATAATGAAGAGAATCATTGATTGGCTGCCCCCTGCATACCCCACACTAGGTTTCAAGCCCCCACTATGGGCATATGCCCTGACTAGGAATTTAACCATGACCTCTGGTCCATAGGTCAACGCTCAACCACTGAGCCACGCCAGCTGGACCCTGTAAATTATTCTTCACTTCGGTTAGTGTCTCCTTCATTTCTGACTGGTTATTATGGTTTCCATATCCTTTTTTATGCTGTTGAAGGACTCTATAAGTTAGTCTACTTTCCCCTAAGTTCATTGAGCATCCTTATAACCAGTGTTTTGAACTCTGCATCTAGTAAATTGCTTGTATCCATTTTGTTTAGCTCCTTTTCTGGAGTTTTATGCTGTTCTTTCATTTGGGATGTGTTTCTTTGTCTCCTCATTTTGGCAGCCTCCCTGTGTTTGTTTCTATGTATTAGGTAGAACTGCTATGTCTCTTGGGCTTGGTAGAGGGGCCTAATGTAGTAGGTGTCCTGTAGGGTCCAGTTGCACAGCCTTCCCAATCACCCAAGTTGGGCACTCCAGGTGTGTCCCTCCCATATGGGCTGTGTACATGCTCTTGTTGTAGTTGAACCTTAATTGCTGTTGGCACATCAATGGGAGGGATTTACCCCCCGGCTGACCCACTGCAAGGACTGGCTGTGACCACCAACACCCATGGAGGTTCAGCTGTGCAGGGTCCACCCCAAAGAGCAGGACTCTGGTGGGTCTCTGGTGCCTGCTGAGTCTGCCCCTTGAGTGTGTCGCTGTGGAGGTAGTTGGGTGGTATTTCGACATGGTCTGAAGTTGTCCACCAGGTATGCTGGCTCTGGGCTCTCCTGGGAGGTGCAGGCCAAAGTCAGCCACAGCCTGTGTTCTGTCCAGGGCCACCCAGCTTGAGTTACAAAGTGATCTGCAGCTGTCTGTTACTTGTGCTGGGCTTGGAGGTGCCCAAGAGAGACCAAGCTGTGAAACACAGCTGACTACTGCTAGTGCTGGGCCTAGGGTCACTTAGCAAGAAGTATGGGGCTCGCTGAGTATAGATACTGCTTATTTGAGAGATTTTAGAAAATCTGAAGTGTAAGTCAAGACAGGCCATTTGTATAGAAAAGTCGCTGGAAACAGCTTAGGTAGGCCCACAAGTTTGGTGGGGTCGGGTCTCAGGGAATCACCAGGGAGGGCAAACAGTAATAGCCAGGTGGGTGGAGACTCAGATATGGTGCCTACATACTGTCTCTGTGGGATCATCAAAATAACAATGGCTAGTGTGGCTCAGTTGGTTGAGCATCATCCTGTGCACCGAAAGGTCACTGGTTCCATTGGTTAGGGCCCATGCCCAGGTTGTGGATTCAGTCCCTGGTTGGGGTGTGTACCAGAGGCAGCTGATCAATGTTTCTCTCTCTCTCTCAAATCAGTAAGATCATTTAAAAAACCAACAACAAAATAAAAATAATCCCTTTTTCAGTCAGGGAAGCAGAACCACGAAAAGTTATGAGAGAAAAATTTCTTTTTTCTCTTTTCTCTTATACTAGAGGCTCAGTGCACGAATTCGGGCCAGGCCAGCGGGGGTGGGGGGAGGGACGTGGGAGGTTAGCTATTTGGGGGGAAATTGGGGGTGGGGCTGGCTGGGGAGAGGGGCTGTGGGAGGTTGGCCAGCCGGCCACGCCCCCGGTTGAACTCCTGGTTGAACTCCTGGTCAAGGGGAAAATTTGAATATTAGCCTTTTATTATATAGAATAGGAAGTAGACCTTACACAATTGTAGTAGGAACTTGCAGAAGTAAAGATCTAAGAGGTATATTGGAAGATTAGAGAGGTAGTAACTAATCAGTCAACCTGAGAAACCAAACATGTCCAGCTGCCAAAATAGGTCTGTATGGGGAAGCCTAATGGGGAGGTCTAGGGGAAGTTGTGTTCTATTCAGCTACCAGATGTATGAGTCATCTGCCAAGCATCTAGTGTTGGGCCTGGGGCCATTGGGTCAGGAGTTGGGAAGTAAAGCCGGAAGTATTGAAGGAGAATGAGGACAATGAGGACTCTTCTGATCCTCCACCTCTGACTCTTCTGCATCTAACCACAGTGAACTTCAGAGAAATGGCTGCTGCTTTTCTTCCACCTTCTAAATCTGTCTCAAATTCTTCTTTTGCCAACTCTAATTTGGAACCCTCCAAGGAATGGGATTTGGGGAAATGTAATCCAGTTTAATTAAGCTGACACAGAATAAACCACCACACTAAGTAAACAATACAAACAAAAGTTGAATCTTTAATTACTGGAGTAGTAAAATGATTGTATTGCCTGGAGGGACTATGTTTTAGTCCAATTCTTCTGTCCCTTTTGTCCGAGCCAATAATTCCATTCTTAAATCATGTTGTCTTCATTGATCTGCCCAAGCTGGTTTTCTTCTGCCCAGGTACCTATCTCCTAGAGAGAAAAAGGAATCCCTTCTTTGGATTTAGGCTATAACTCCCTACAAAGGCAGTCTTGTCTTTTAACCTTTCCTGTATTCTTTTTTTCTCTCTCTCGGTTCTTATGTTTCTGTTGGCATTCTTCTCCTTTTTCTCTATCTGGGTATGATTCTTGTACATTTTCCGTATATCTAGCTTCTCTCTTGCCTAAACATGTTTAGGAACCGTTACTTTTAGCTATTAACTTACCTTTGGGTGATGTAGTGCTCCCACTTTTGTTTTATGTATTCAACTGCAGATATTTACTGAACATCCAAGACATCATCCTACCCTCCATAGGAGCTCAAAGTACAAAAATATTTATAAAACAAGAGAAAAAGTAAGCTGTGGTGGGTAGCTCAGCTGGTTAGAACGTTGTCCCATTATGCCAAAGTTGTGGTTTTGCTCCCTGGTCAGGGCACATACAAGAAACAACCAATGATGCATAAATAAGTGGAACAACAAATTGATGTCTCTCTGTCTCTGTCTCTATCTCTCTCCATCTTCCTTACTTTCTCTAAAATCAATTAAAAAAAGTTTGTGTGTGTGTGTGTGAATTTAGACCTTTATACTTGTAAAGGTCTATGCTATTTGTAATATAGCATTCTACAAATATATTAGTAAAGAACATGTCATCTGTCATGGGTAAATCGACTTGCATACATCTGATCAAAGGATATTTTAATTGATGAAGAAAATCCTCTACTTAAAAGTTGTTGATTTGATGAATCTTCTTTTGCTTTGTTTTGCTCAACTTTTAAAATAATTAAGTACATCAATCGGGGAAAAAGGAAACATATGTAATACTTTAAACAATAAAAAAATACATAAAATAATTAAGTACAACATTGAATAATAAAATTTTAAAAATATTAAAATAAATTATTACATATAAAAACATAAAAGAAAGGTCTTTGAGATTTTCAATTTCACATTTCTACAAACAGGGTCATTTAAATTTTATAACAAAATGTAAATAATTGTAAATTTCAATTATCCTTCACACACACACACACACACACACACATATATATAGTACAAAAGTAGGTTTACAGCTATGAGTATGCAAAATACAGAGCAGAACCTACATTCTTTTTTTTTCTTTAAAGTATTACATATGTCTCCCCCACCCCCTCCCCCATTGACCCCTCCCAGGCCACTCCCACCCTTCAGGACAAGCTCCCACCACCCCAGTGTCCCTGTCCATTGGTTATGCTAATATGCATGCATACAAGTCCTTTGGTTGATCTCTTACCCGCCCCACCAACCCCTTCCCTGCCTTCCCTCTGAGGTTGGGCAATCTGCTCAGTGTTTCTTTGTCTCTGGATCTATTTTTGTTCATGAGTTTATGTTGTTCATTATATCCCACATATGAGTGAGATCATGTGATATTTATCTTTCTCCAACTGGCTTATTTTGCTTAGCATAATGCTCTCCAGGTCCATCCATGCTATTGCAAATGGTAAACATCCTTTTTTATAGAAGCACTGGAGGCCCAGTGCACGAAATTTGTGCACTCAGGAGTGGGGGGTCCCCAGCTTGGCCTGTGCCCTCTCACAGTGTGGGAACCCCATGATTGATCTCCCCAAAGAGGTAGGCCCCGCCCACCCATCTGGGGCTCCTCGATGGATTGCCCCAAAGAGGTAAGCCAGAGCCAAGGGTCCTGCCCCCAGCATTGCCACGTGGAGCCACGGGACCTGCCTCCATGCCGTGCACGCAGCGTCAAGTCCCTGCTCACCTATGTGTGCTCGCTGCACACACAGCCTCCTGGTGATGGATTGTTACAGCGTGAGGGCATCATGGTGTGAGGGCGTGACGATCACACAAGCTTTTATTAGTATAGATAGTATTCCATTGTGTAGATGTACCACAGTTTTTTTTTTTTTATATATTTTATTGATTTTTTACAGAGAGGAAGGGAGAGGGATAGAGAATTAGAAACATCGATGAGAAACATCGATCAGCTGCCTCCTGCACACCCCCTACTGGGGATGTGCCTGCAACCAAAGTACATGCCCCTGACTGGAATCAAACCCGGGACCCTTCAGTCCGAAGGCCGACGCTCTATCCACTGAGCCAAACCGGTTACGGCTGCACCACAGTTTTTTAATCCATTCATCTGCTAATGGGCGCTTAGGTTGTTTCCAAATCTTAGGTATTGTAAATTGTGCTGCTATGAA
>NW_005871192.1:3117851-3137412 GCF_000147115.1 Myotis lucifugus | reverse complement strand
CCGTACAGACTATTTTGGCAGCGTTCACTTCTCTTCCTTAGTTTGACTAATTGTTTACTCCCTTAAAATATTCCGATTACTTTTTAGGATGTTAATTCAGCAAAGTCGTACTTCATCTCTTCAGGTCTATTTGCGATTCATATAGTGAAAAACTGATCTTCAGATTGTGGCCTGCAGTTAGAGTACACCAGGCAGGTAGGCAGGTGAGCAATTTGGACCAGCCGTCCTCCAAGTGACCCTGTTGTCCGACTTCTGCTTTAGACCCTTTCCCCGGGATAGGGCCTAAACCGGCAGTCGGACATCCCTGCCCTGAGGCGGTCCCGGATTGGAGAGGGTGCAGGCTGGGCTGAGGGGAGACACCCCTCCCCCCCTGCACAAATTTCATGCACCAGGCCTCTAGTATTAAATAAACAGTATTAGAAAAAGCTATATAGATATATTTGTAAAGGAAGATATAATTAATAATTTTAAACAATATAAAAATAAAGGCACTCTTATTGTAAAAATATGAATACAGAGCTATGAAAACTAGACTATAATTTTATTTCCACTGATTATTCAGAAATTGTTTTCCTTTTTTCAGTGTTTCAGTGACATGGACATCTGGGGTTCAGAATTATTTTGTGTTGCATGCATTTAGTAGTTCCCAGAAAGGAGCGTGGCGGGGCCATTCTCACTGCTGGGGTGCCACAGGCTTCTATAAGCTGCAAAACAAGCTGAATGCCATTTTTGCTTTTTCTCATAAAAGTCAAATTGCCCTTATATTTCTTTCAATTAGCAAAAACAGGGACTGATGTAGGTCTTTCGTAAAAGAGAAGAGGTGTAATGTGAACTTTCGAAAAGCGGGAGATACCTGTATATCAATCAATATAATGGGCAAGATATTCTAATTCTGAATTGAATTTGCCTCCTACAATGATGTCTGGACTTCCAATTTCCTAATAATTATCAGAGAAATAAAAAACTTGAGTTTCATTTAAGGAGATGGATAAAACTCTCATTCTGAAGGCATTTTAAAGGGACCATGGGAAACAACATAAAGGTGCATTCTGATTACATCTCACTGGTATGCTTGTTTAATATACCACTTATAGTGTTCTCTACAGATGCAAAAATAGGCTTTTAGTTTTAAAACTTAGAAAATCAGTAAGATAAAGATACTTTCTTAACATAAACATAATTTCTGATAACTAATCAGTGATATTTATATTTAAAGGGAGTGAATGTAAGAATTATTCCACATTAATGTCATAAATAAGACAAAATCTATCATCTCTTTTGTTCAAAATTGTTCTGAGAATTCTATCCAGTGCAGCAAGGTAGGTAACAGAAGTGAGTTATACCTACCAAGACTCAACTACCAACAGAACATATTGTCATCATTTAGAGACAATGTATTAAAAAGTAATAGTTTTTCGAAAAAAACCTGTATGATTCTATTTATATAAATGTGAAAAATAGACAAAAGTAACCTATCTTGATAGAAATCAAGATACTGGTTGAATTTAGAGCACCAGTAGGGACTGAGACATGGTCCAGTTAGAGAAAGTAATAGGGGGAAATCCCATTTACAATAGCAAAAACCCAAGCCAAACGAAAGCAAACCTTTAAAACCTTGTAATAAACTTAAGAATCTGTAAGATTCATGGGCCAAAAACTATTAAGGTTTACTGAAGGATTTTAAAGAAAGTCTAGAATAAACAGAGAGGTATAACATATTATTGGATAGGAGACTCAATACCATAAAAATGTCAATTATCTCTTAAGTAATCTAAACATTTCATATAATTTCTTGAAAATTTGATTCTAAACCTCACCTGCATGGTTTGCCCATCTCATTTAGAAAAAGGGCCCTATACAACCTGTTTCCCTCCTATCACCTTTTATTCCTCATATCCTATCTCTCTGCCCTTTTCTCTGTCTTTAGCCACAGTAGCCTCCTTGTTACTTCTTCAACATGCCAGGCAAGGTCCTGCCTTAAACCCTGTGCAACTAACTGCTAGTCCCTCTTTCTGAAATGCTCTAAGTAGCTGAATGCTTTCTCCCTCACCACCTCCAGGTCTTTGCTCAAATGCCATCCACTTAGGGAAGCCTTAGCTGATTACCTAATCTAAAATGGGAACAACCCACTTACCCTCTACCACTCACATGTACTTTCTTTCCCACATTTTTTATAGCATTTATCTCCATCTGGAATGCTGTTTATTTATTTATTTGTTTGTTTGTTTGTTTATTTATTTATTTATTTATTTAACTTGTTTATTGCCTGTACCAACTGTTGACCCATTGTGACACACATGAACACACACACAAAAAATCCTTTTGATTAAAAAAGCTAAGTTTAGCCCTGGCCGGTTTTGCTCAGTGGACAGAGCGTCTGCCTGTGGATCGAAGGGTCCCGGGTTTGATTCTGGTCAAGGGCACATGCCCGGGTTGCAGGCTCAATCCCCAGTAGGGGGCATGCAGGAGGCAGCCAATGATTCCCTGTCATCGTTGATGTTTCTCTCCTTTCCTCTCCCTTCCTCTCTGAAACCAATAAAAATATATATTTTTAAAAGGCCAGTGACCTTCTGGGAATATATAAACACACACAGACACACACACACACACACACACACACACACACACACACACACACACAACTAAGTTTATACTACTCAGCCATAAGAAGAGATGAAATATTGCCATTTCAACAACACTGAATGACCTTGAGAATATCATGCTTAAGTAAAATAAGTTAAGAACCACATGATTTCACTCAGATGTGGGATATAAATCAGAAAGCATCAAATGAACTAACAAGAAAAACAAATGAATAAAAACTCAGACACAAACAACAGTATATGGTGGTTATCAGAGAGAAGGGGTGAGGGTTAATCAAGGGTAAAGGGGATCAAATATATGGTGACAAGAAGATTAGACTTTGGATGGTGGGCACACGATGCAATATACAGAACATGTATCATAGAAATGTACATTTGAAACCTATATAATCTTATTAACCAATGTTGACCCAATAAATGTAATTTTAAAAAAGTGCTAAGTTTATTTTACTTTGTTTAAGATAAAACATCACCTTGACAGAGTCTAAGGGGTGCCTCAAAATGAGAAAATTAAAGAAAGGCATTTACAGAGACTTAGGGCCTGGGCTGGGTGAGATTTTTAAGGCAGGTCTTGCAAGGTGGGGCACTCACTGGTTGGGAATGAGCAATTTATGATATAATAGCTTTGGAGTAGTGGGATCAGCGAAACAAGAATTTTAAAGTGAGTCCTGGTGAGCTAGCAGTTTTGATAAGTAAGCTGTTTAGTTAATTCATATTATATTTCCCAACCAACAATTAATATTCTTTTTTTTAAAATATATTTTATTGATTTTTTACAGAGAGGAAGGAAGAGAGATAGAGAGTCAGAAACATCGATGAGAGAGAAACATCGATCAGCTGCCTCTTGCACACCCCCCACTGGGGATGTGCCCGCAACCCAGGTACATGCCCTTGACCGGAATCGAACCCGGGACCCTTCAGTCCGCAGGCCGACGCTCTATCCACGGAGCCAAACTGGTTTCGGCAACAATTAATATTCTTGCTTTGTTATTTTTTAACACATGGACTGGATGGAGTACTGTTCGTTTAAATTGTATTGATTTTGCGAGAGTATAGTATTATCAGAATCCATAAGATTAAATCCTTTAAAAATATCCTTTAATGCAACTTCATTTAGATAAGTACCAATTTATGCTTGTAATCTTAAACCACCTGTGGGAATAATAGCTTACAGTTGGCATACAATATTATATTAGTTTCAGGTGTACACCCCGGTGAAACGTCCTAAGTGATCATCCTGGTAAATCTCGTACCCATCTGACCGCATACATTGACTACATTCCCTATGTACTTTACAACCCCGTGACTATTCTGGAACACCAATTTGTTCTTAATACCTTCACCTTTTTCACCTGTCCCCCCCCAAGCCCTCCTCCCATCTGGCAACCATCAAAATGTTCTCTGTGTCTGTGAGTCTGTTTTTATATCTAGGATGGGGAGGTAGAACTTCGGGGAGACTTTTGCTTTTCTACAGTTGCCCAATTTCTTAAGAGACCATGTATTATTGGAGTAAACAAAGATATTTGCATTTTTGAAAAAAAAAGTAGGTTAGATGTAAAACTATTTATCATAGTGCCTGGCACATATTATATGTTTAATAAACAATGTTATCTGGATTTAAAGCTTTTATATGACTTTATATATCTTAAAACTTTTAATATAAGTCCATGCCTACCTCTTATTACATTTATTCTCAAATATTTTGTGTTTCCGTTCTAATGTGAATGAGAGGAAAGACTTATTGTGAGAGTGAAGGCAAGGCTGGAACGGCAGGTAGGGACATGATTAGGGACCCTAGATTGATGAGAGAAAAGTTTAAGTTTCATCCAGTAAGGACTGAGGAGTCAATAAAATAATTGATCAAGAGGGTAATATAAGCATACAGAATGGGGATTGAAAGAACAAAGGACCAGGGCCGCTGAGAGCAATTATGGCAAGGCCTTGCAGTTCTAAGAATTGATATCAAAGCAGCTTAATTATCAAGCACCTGGTGTTTGAACCTTCTGGGGAAGGTTACTGAAGGTCAAAAGGATGCGGATCATCTGGTGTTTGAAACGCCATAAGGCTCACATGCATACAATAACAGGGAACACTCCCCTTGAGTCAGAAAGGAACACATATGCCCATAGGTCTGCTTTGGATATTTTCCTACCTTTTTCCCTACATGTTTGTCTTTTCTTTTGTTTCCCTTGCCTGAGGAGATACATACCAGAAAAAAACATTGCTATGAGAATGTCTACATTTTGATCCTTTTCTCTCATATTTGCGGGTTTAAAATGCCATAGATTTTAGTTGTCAACTTGTAAAGATGTTGAGAATTTGCACAGATGGGAGAGGTGAGTGACTTGCCTTAGGCCACAGTGAAGGTCCTGATCACAAGTGTCTGGGTATGAAGCAATGAGGAAACAAACGAAAATGTTTAGAAATAGGCGTAAAAAGAAGACAGAAGACTTAGGGAAAAAGTAGGACTTAATTGGTTCTTAGATTTAGGAATTGAGAGCTTGAGAGAAGAAAGTTTCTCTGAGCTTTTTCCTTTTAATTTGGGTGTCTAAGAGATTAGAAGTTTTATAAATAGTTAGAGGAGTAGTTTGGGGGGGCTCCAGTGGGAAGTTGGGAAAGATAATTAAGTTTGAGGTGTACTGAACTCAATATTGCCAAACATTAAAATGACACTGTTCCATTTGGAGTTAAAAATTCAAAACCAGAGCTCAGTTTATGATATTAGGATGTCAGGTGGACAAAAATAATTGAAAATGTAAGACCTAGAGTTCAAACCTACAGGAATGGGTGACATCACTGAGGAGGCTTATATGGGAAAATGTGAAGTTTGAGGGCAGAAATTCAGAAAATATCACTTTGAGGGGTAAGAAAGGGATAACAGTTCCCTGAACACCAGCAAAAAGGGCAGAGTTGGAGAAACCAAGAGAAGAGAAATCTGAGGACGATCACTGTCCATGATTTCAAGGGGCCTGGGATTGGCAACGAGGTTGCTATTGACTATAGAAGTTGTTTTGGTGGAGTGCTAGTAGAGATAAATTGAATTATATCTCAAAAATATGTTTTTCTTTTTGAAGGGAGGAGGGAAAGAAACACTGAGGATCGAGTTCAAAACCCTAGCATATGGCCTGACCTGGAATCGAACCAGCGACCTTTTGGTGCATGGGATGACACTTAAGCAACTGAGCCATACCAGCAGCCAGGGCACTCTAAGTATTTTAAAACAGTCAGACTTATCATGTAATTATTATAATAATTACAATAATGCCTTTCATTAGCTTCGTTGCTTAATAAACTAAGCAGGCCCTCTGTGATCTGGTTCTGCTTATTTCTCCAGTCTCATATCTTATTCCCCACTCCACTCTAACCTTAAGACTGCAGGCAGAGCTTCTTCCAGTTTTCCAGATGCCTCATGCATTTTTATGTGCTGGTGTTTGTAGCTTACACATCTTCCAATTCCATCTCAGTTTGGTGAAGCCTTTGGGGGTGCTCAAGCCTTTTGATATTAACTTCTAGTTCCCATGTGTGAATATTAATACCCTGTATTCCTGTCATCTAGCACCAGGCTGGGTATATAGTCTGTATTCCATAATTGTTAAGTGAACAAATAAATGAAGAAAGCAAGTCTTTATGTTGCACCTATTTTTCACTAAAAAAAAGTGTGCAGTATAGTATATTTGGCATTTATTCTTGCCACACAATATTCAATTTTGTGATTTTTGTTTAAGCATAAACAAGCTCTGGCCAGGGAGCTCAGCTGGTCAGAGTGTCATCCTGATATGCCAAGGTTTCGGGTTCCATCCCCAGTCAGGGCACATACGAGTATAAGAATCAACCAATGAATGCATAAATAAGTGGAATAACAAATAGATTTTCTCTCTCTCTCTCTCTCTCTCTCTCTCAAAAATCAATACAAAACATAAATAAGAAATTTTATAAAATACTAGTTAAAACTTGCAAAGTATAAAAAAGCCTTAATCTCATTAGCCTGTTGTAATTTTCCATTTAATTTCTAAATGTAAGAGTGGGCTATATTGTCCTTTCCATAAACTCTTTTTTTATTTTTTTGGAAGCAACCATTCTCTTTCTGGTAAAAATTATGAGGAAGTGGGATGGGTCTCCTTTTAAAATACAAATGACTACACTCAGACCAATGGAAGTTTCAGTACTACTAGAACCAAATCTCAATTTATATTCGCATTTACTAGTATGGCTGTTGGTTCGCCCCAGGGAGACGGGAAAGATGGTCCCCTACACCTGATTTCAGGTTGATTACAATAAACTGGGAACAATTTGAGCATAAAAGGCTCATTTTGCATTAGGCACCTTTTTTTTGGAGAGGAGGCGACGGTGGTGAAAATAAAATGCTTAATCAAACTCCCGCCAATTTGCAATGTTCTTTGGGGAAGAGGGTTTCAAAAGCCAAGGAACAAAAGAGGATTTGGTTTTCCAATTTCCCAGAGGGGGCAGCAGATTGTGAAGCAGCTACTGGGAGAAACCGAAGTATAATTATCAACCAGAGGAAGGCGGGTGTGCGTGTGTCTGTGTGTGTCTATGTGTGCTCGGAGCTGGGGGCGGGAGCAGGGGGTAGGAGAGACGTTCCACATGCTAAGGATCCAAGGTCTTTTTTTATGCGAGGTACCTCGTTATGTAATATTTATAACGAAAGGCGCTGCAACAGCACCGGCGCCCTGGCCCGCCTCCTTCTGGCCCAATTTACAACCATAAGCTGGGATACAATGGGGACGGGAGGAGGGGACACAAAGCGCGGTGCCGGCGGAGAGCGGTCTAAACTGCGGGAAACAGGCCGCTTGTGCAGCAGGCGAGCGGAGAGAATTTCCCTCTGGCTCGGGGCCGCCCTGGCTCCGAGGATCAGCGGGGAGGCCAGTTTTACCCGCAGGGTCCGGATCCGACCTGAGATGCTTATTCAGTGGGCCCTGTGGGGATGCTGAGACCGTAACCTGGGTCCCCACGCTGGGACCACCACCCTGGAGCGCGGGTCGGGGCATTTTCAAGCCGGGAGGAGGCGCGTGGGGAAGGCGCCGCTCTCCAGCAACGGCGCATGCGCGGGCCCTCCTGCCAGCGCAGCCGCGCAGCCCGCGGCCCGCGGTTCTTCCTCCAATCGGAGCCCCGCGTTCTCCGCGTGCGTCTCCCGGAGCTGCGGCCGCGGGAGGCGGGGCGAGGAGGGGGCCGGGCGGGGCGGGGCGGGCCGGAGGCGGGCGAAAGTCTGGGAAGCTCTGCGAGCGGAGTGGAGTCTCCGGAAGTGGCCGTTGTAAACACCGTCTCCAGGGGGTTTGTCCCCTCGCAGCCCACCTTTGCTATTGGTTCACCACCCCCGGGTCCTAGGCTCAGTCCGGTCCAAACAGTGTTTGCTTTGATTTGACCCCCGCGACCAGCCTGGGCCTGAGATTTGAAGCTGCCCCTGGGGTCCCTCCCGGGTGTGCGGTCTGGACCACGGGAGCCCCCGGAGGTAACCGCGGGCTGGGAGGCCTTGGAGGTGGAGGAGTTGGGCGGGAGGTGTAGGGAGGCCCGGGATGGGGGGCTGCAGGGGGTGTGGAGGGAGATCGAGGTAGTTTGGGACTGTCCCGGGGCTGTTCGCGTCCTCGGTGGGGACACGCCTTCGACCCCGGGGCTGGGCCTCCCCGCCCGCCGGGAGGAGGTGCTCCTCGGAGCATCCCAGCCCGACGCCGCTGCCGCCGTTCCCCGGAGACGGGGCAGGGACCCGAGGGCGGGACCCGGGGGCCTGGGCTTGCAGCTTCTTAGGTTTACAACTCAAGACTGCGGAGCCCAACCTCCCAAGAATCAGGAAAAGCCCTTCGAGGTCAGGGACCACGTCGTTTTCATTCTGTTTTTTTTTTTTTTTTTAATTTAATTTTATTGACTTTTTACAGAGAGGAAGGGAGAGGGCTACAGAGTTAGAAACATCGATGAGAGAGAAACATCGATCAGCTGCCTCCTGCACACCACCCCCTACTGGGGATGGGCCTGCAACCAAGATACATGCCCTTGACCGGAATCGAACCCGGGACCCTTCAATTCGCAGGCGGACGCTCTATCCACTGAGCCAAACCAGTCAGGGCCCTCGTTTTCATTCTTAAAAAAAAACACAGACATGCCAGCCACACACTGGGTTCTGTAGATGTTTGATCCATGAAAGAATGAGTTGGGCGAGGCTGTCTCCTGTAGTTTCTGCAGCTTCCCCCCAAGACTCTAAAGACTTAGGAGAACCGGCTCTTTCCCCGGGGCTGTCAACTGTCTGCAGGAATCGGGCCTCCTTTGGAGAGTTCTTTTTTCCATTATGAAAACTTTCCTAGGAGAGTACATACGTAATCCAGCTGAAGCAGATCTCAAATGATACTTGCATGGGAAGCAATTTCAGTTGGTTTCCAAATCTTTTGAATACGTTATAAGTCGATATTTTATAGTTGTATAGTCTTGGAGAAAAGAGCCCACCGTTTTGTCACTTGTTTTATGGAACAGTTAGTGCTTAGTAACAACCCAACGATGGTAGATCAGGAAACGAACGTGCTTTCCCAGGAAATAAAGAGGAAGCAAAGGCGATGCAACCCAAGAGGAAAGGTGAAGGGAATGGTTTTAGTCTGGAGTTTTCTATATTAGTCCTGGCATAGACTATTAGCTGTGACACCTCAGGCAGATCACCTGAATTCCCCAGGCAATAGATTCCTTTTTTTCTTTTTTATTGAGTTAATTGGGGTGACACTGGTTAATAAAATTATATAGGTATTAGGTGTACAAGTTTATAGTACATCATCTGTATATTATATTGCCTGTTCACCACCCTAAGTCAAGGCTCTTTACATCACCATTTATCCCCCCTCTACCCTTTCCTACCTTCCCCCACCCCTCCTTCCCTCTACTGGTCACCATACTTTTGTCTGTGTCTTTGAGGTTTTTTTTTTGGTTTGTTTTTTTCCTTAATCCCTTCACCTTTTTCACCTAGCCCCGAAAAACCCTTCCTGGAATAGATTCCTTATTTGTCAGAACAAGAGGATGGACTTGGTATTTAAAGTCTCATTGAATCCCCAGTAGTTGCTCTTTAGTGTGGGTTCCTGTCAGAGAAGTGAGTTAATTGGGGTGACACTGGTTAATAAAATTATATAGGTATTAGGTGTACAAGTTTATAGTACATCATCTGTATATTATATTGCCTGTTCACCACCCTGTATCTACCCCTGTTCATCAGTCCATACTGGTCCCCTTTATTTGTCCCAACCTCACTGGAGTAGTCTCAACCTCACCAGGGCCGTCTGAGCCTCACCAAGGCCGTTTCAACCTTTGAGGGTTTTTTTATGTTTTTTTCCTTAATCCCTTCACCTTTTTCACCTAGCCCCGAAAAACCCTTCCTGGAATAGATTCCTTATTTGTCAGAACAAGAGGATGGACTTGGTATTTAAAGTCTCATTGAATCCCCAGTAGTTGCTCTTCAGTGTGGGTTCCTGTCAGGGAAGGGGACCTCGGCAGGTCAGTTTTGAAAGTTCACGAGGCAGACTGTACGATTCTTTCAAGACTCTGATCATATGCCTGTTTCATGTGCCAGCTCTTGGAATGGGCAGACTTCTACTTTTTTTAAAAAAATATATATTTCTTTATAGATTTCAGAGAGGAAGGGAGAGGGGGAGAGAGAGAAACATCAATGATGAGAGAGAATCATTGATCGGCTGCCTCTTGCACGCCCTCTACTGGGGATCGAGCCCGCAACCCAGGCATGTGCCCTTGGCCGGAATCGAACCTGGGACCCTTCAGTCCGCAGGCTGACACTCTATCCATTGAGCCAAGCCGGCTAGGGCCAGACTTCTCCTACTTTCATCTGCTGCTCTCAAATTAGCCTGCCATGCTTTTCATGAAACATCTGTTGGCTCTTTGGGGGATCTGTCTAATGCAGCCTGTATTTCCCTTGCTTTCTTCTCTATAGACACGTTGACTCCTGTGCAGATTTTGTGGCTGTTTGTGGCTTGCCCTTACTCATTTTTTTAATTGATTTTAAGAGAGAGAGAGGGGGTGAGAGAGAAACATCGATTTGTTGTTCCACTTATTTATACATTCATTGGTTGCTTCTTGTAGGTGCCCTGACTGGGGATCGAACCTGCAACCTTAGCATATCTGGACGATGCTCTAATCAACTAAGCTATCCAGTGGCCAGGGCCTGCCCTTATTCATTGGTATTTTGTGGTTCTTTTTGGTAAATACTGCTCATGACCATCTAGTTTCTTTATCTAGTTACCTTAGATAGGATTTATACAAGCTCCCTCACTTAAATTCATAAGGAAATTAGCCTATAGAAAAACAAAGAGACGTATAAACACACACAGGTGGGGCTGGTGTGAGAACTCATTTTTTTATTTGACCTATCACTCAACTTATTTTTTCTTTTTGACCCTACAAGAGCATTCTCAAGCTTCTTATTCATATAAGTTTTCTATTGTCGTATAATATCTACCATAAACTTAGTGGCTTAAAGCAGCACCCATTTCTTATCTCTCAGGAGTCTGGGCACAGCTTAGGTGGGCCTTCTGTCCAGTTTTACTGGGTTATAGTCAAGGCACCAGCTGGGCTGTGCTCTCATCTGACGGCTTGACTGAGAAGAATCTGCTTCCGCCCTAGCTGGTTTGGCTCGGTGGCTAGAGAATCAGCCTGTGGACTGAAGGGTGCCGGGTTTGATTCCAGTCAAGGGCACATGCCAGGGTTGCAGGCTCGATCCCCAGTGTGGGGTGTGCAGGAGGTAGCCGATCAATGATTCTCTCTCATCATTGATGTTTCCAACTCTTTCTCCCTCTCTTCCTCTCTGAAATCAATAAAAATATATTTTAAAAAAAGAATCTGCTTCCCAGTTCATTCGGGTTGTTGACAGGATTTCTTTCCTCTTGGCCTCTGTATGACAGGGATCTGACTTTTCACTGGCTGTGGGCTGGCGGCGGCCTGCAGTTCCCTGCCATGTGGCCCTCTCCAGAGGCAGTTCCCAGCATGGCAGTTTGCATCTTGAAGGCCAGGAGGAGATTGTCATTCTGCTAAGACAGCATCTTATAAAACATAGTGTGATCGCAGGAGTGGTATTCCATCATCTTTGCCATCTTCTGTTGGTTAGAAACAAGTCACAGGTTCTGCTCACAGAAGTGGGGGGGTGGGAGGTTTATAAGAGAGAAACATCATGGGGCAGTGGTGGGGACCTGTTACATTATCTGTATCAATGATCTGGAAACCGATGAAACGTGCTCTTGAGCTACAGAAGACACTTTCTAGAGGACCGCTCAGATGTGTAGATGTTAGATACCAAAATAATGCACTGAAAAATGATCACTCTCTCCAATTTAGCTTTATGGACACAACTTTGTTAAAATTTGGTAAACTCTTCCCACACTTCTTTGCCCAAGATAGAAACAAAACAAAGAACAACAGACATTATTAAGGTCCTAACAGTGTAAATTATTTGCCTGTGAGATAGAGGTTCTGTTTGTGCCTGTTGTGACATATGCACACACATGTGTTTTTAATCTTTTCACAAAAACACACATTTTATATACCTACGTTTGAGCCTTGGACATTACTCTTATATATAGAAGAGTCCATTCCTTGTAAGTTCTAACTTTTGAACTTCTATTCTGAAGGGAGTTCCTCTGGAGGGACCACTGGAGGCATGTGGTAAGGTACAAAGACTGGGGTTCAGTATCAGAAAAGCTTGATTAAGACCTTAGTGTCCCCCACTTAGTAGCTTTCTGCTCTTAGGCAAGTCATTTGGTCTTTCTGAATCAAAAGAGTTTCGGTACTTGTATTAAAGATGACAAACCTTAGGTAAAAGAACTTATGGTTCAATTGTATGTATCAGCTGTGGCCTTGTACAAAGAGCTTGGGCTTTTGCGTTAGATATTTATGAGTTGAAATCTTGGTCCTAACTAACTATGTGACTTTTGGCAAGTTACTTCTGATCTCTGAGTCTTAGTTTTCTCTGTTGAAAATGGGATCATCTTTACATCTTTACATCCTTACAGTGTTGTAATGATCAGAGTTCTATATAAAAAATACCAAGTACAGTGCTTGGCACTGTAGTAGGTGCTCAATACTAGTAAATGAATGACAGTGGTATTTGATTATCTACCATATTCCCCAACTTTGTCTGTTAGGTGCCTGGAGAACTAGAATTTCTCTCCCCACAACCAGATCTTGGTAAAAATTACGTCCCCTTTGTCCTAGGTCAGACTTCTGTTGTCAGCGACATGAATCACTGTGTTAAAGATCCCTTGGTGTCTATCTGTAGGAACCATTCGTCAGTTTTCAGGACCATGGTTGAATCTACATCCCAGTTGGCTTATTCGAGTTTCTTTTCTTTCAATGTTCTCTCTCAGGGTTGTGAGAGCAGGGACAGAACAGTTTAGCCTTTTTTTTTTTTTGGTCTTCTAGATATCCCTATACACCCACAATTTCCCTAAACAATTCTTTTATTACATCTTTCCCTCAGACTAAATCACCTCCTGTATCACCTACACCCTTCCTTTGTCAGGGATAATTATGTTTTCTCAGAGGGTTCTGTGTTCAGTAATAGAAGTTGATAGTTACTGAGCACTGTATATGTGCTATTTGTACTTAAATTTCAAATGCATGAGTGAGGTTGATACAGTTATCTGCTGCTTATGGTTGAGGAAACAGGCTCAGAGAGCTTAAGTGACTTGCCCACTGCCACATACTTGTAAGATACTTATTGGAATTCTACCAAAGCCCATTGTCGATCTTAGTATATTGGACTTCTGCTGGGGAGATACTTGTGGGTTCTTGATATTTGTGCCAATGTGGACTTAATTAATTACAGTTATCTCTCTGTTTAAAATGTTTGCCCAGAGACTCCTTTATACAATAGTTAAGTAATTTAAGTGGTTGGCTCTGTATAATTTGGAATATGTCCCATAGAAGAGGGTTCCAGTGAGAAGGCCAGTGGAAGTGACGAATGCTCTCTTCTTTCTTTCTTCTTCAATCCCTTAGGACAGGGGTGGGGCACCTTTTCCCTGCCAAGGGCCATTTGGATATTTTTAAGATCATTCTCGGGCCATACAAAATTATCAGCTTAAAAATTAGCCTGCTATATCTGGTCAAACATTTAATTAACTCACCCTAATGCCTTGGCAGGGCCAGACCAAAGGATTTTGGGGGCCTTATATAGCCCGTGGGCTGGACGTTCCCTACCCCTGCCTTAGGAGAAGGCCTTTGAAAATTACCATGAGATCTTTTATTTGGGAATACTTTGGTCTTTGATTGTAAGATTGCCTTAAAAATATTTCATTTATTCAAAAACCTTTGAGAACCCAAAAATAACCCTGGACTTCATTTTCTTTCAGACTGATTTTTATGCCCTACAGATAGGCACTACGTATTTCTTCTCCAGTTTAAGAAGAATTTGTCACTATTTTTTAACAATTTTTTATTTTTATTTGCAAATAAAAATAATCTAATAGCATTGCCTTGTTCTTACAAAAAGGGACCTCTTTGCCCAGTTGGCATGGCTCAGTAGTTGAGTGTAGACTTATGAACCAGGAGATCATGGTTCGATTCCCAGTTAGGGCACATGCCTGGGTTGCGGGCTGATCCCCGATGTGGGGTGTGCAGGAGGCAGCCTATCAATGATTGTCTCATTGTTGATGTTTCTATCTCTTTCTCCCTCTCTGAAATCAATAAAAATATAATAAAAAAGAAGGAACATCTTTTTTACATTTTGTCATTTTAGTTTCTATTCTTTTATTATTATTATTATTTTGTTGTTGTTGTTGTTAATCCTCACCCAAGGATATTTTTTTCATTGATTTTTAGAGAGAGTGGAAGGGAGGGGAGAGACAAAGAGAAAGAGAAACATTGATGTGAGAAAGACACATAGATTGGTTGCCTCCTGCAACTGGGGCCGGGGATCGAGCCTGCAACCCAGGTACATGCCCTCGACCAGGAATCAAAACTGGGACCCTTTAGTCCACTGGCCAATGCTCTAACCACTGAGAAAAACCATCTAGGGCTGCTTCTAATTTTTAAAAAAGAAGTAAAACATGGCTTTTGAAAATATAAGTATTTATGTTTGATAGACAATAATTTAAAAATACAAAGAAGCCGAAGAACAAAAGAAAAATCACCCGTAGTCTCAGATTCACATATATAACCACTGTTGTATTGTTTACTATTTTAACAGACTTTAGTCCATCTAACCTGTAAGTCACAGACATCTTGGACAATTTTAATCATCAATAACAGTGGGGTATTTCGCAAAAGAGTTGGAAGACTTCACCATGAGTTTAAACACTTCAAGTAATGTTACTGTTGATATCCAAAGGTAAGCCTCCAGTCTTCTTCTTTAGTTGAAGATTGCTTTTGGTTGCAAGGCACAGGGAGAAGTCAGTTGGAGGGACTGATTGTAAGAATTCTCATGGTATGGTAAGGGAAGTAGGAATTTCATGGGACTGAAGGAGCAGGAAGGATGCCCCTGGAGACCTTGTGCTGCAATTTGTGCTCCTTTGTTAATCGGTCCACAAAAGTCAAAGTGTCTGCGATTTCTTTTGTCCCTATATATTTGCTTATTCTTTTTCACCTTTCTAAATCTTTTCTTTTCCTCATATTTATGCTTTTTCACATTTGTGTGTGGTGATTACTTGGGCTGACCATAATCTCTCTGGTTCTGAGCCTTCACTTTCCTCAGTGCCGTAACTCGAGTTCACGACTTATGTAGCAGGAGGTTGGCCAAATGGGGAGGGACTGCGGGAGGGCTCCAGGGCATGTCCAGCCTGTCTCGCTCACTCCAGATCAGCAGGACCCCAGCAGCAAGCTAACCTACAAGTCAGAGCATCTTCCCCCTGGTGGTCAGTGTACGTCATAGCAAGCGGTTGAGCAACCTTAGCATATCATTAACGTGTTACGCTTTGATTGGTTGAACGGATGACCAGACACTTAGCATATTAGGCTTTTATTATATAGGATACATATATGTGTGTATTTTAATGCAAATAATACATGCATTTTTAGAAAAATTAAAAAATGCAAATGAAAAACAATAGAACTACTTATAATCCTATTAGAGTTAACTACTACTAATATTTTGGCACATACTTTTCCATACCATACCTTATGAACATATAAATGTATTGAATAAATATATATTTGAAAAATTAGAGTAAATGTTTCACTTCACATTACTTAGTATCTGTCTTTCAATTTTTGGGGGAACATCTTACTATATATATCTGCCGTAATTTTTAATAGCTATGTTACTCTTCAGAATTCTAGAATCTGGGTAAATGAAGTTATTTATTTATTTTTATTTTTAAAATATATTTTATTGATTTTTTACAGAGAGGAAGGGAGAGAGATAGAGAGTTAGAAACATCGATCAGCTGCCTCCTGCACATCTCCCACTGGGGATGTGCCCGCAACCCAGGTACATGCCCTTGACCGGAATCGAACCTGGGACCTTTCAGTCCGCAGGCTGATGCTCTATCCACTGAGCCAAACCGGTTTTGGCAAATGAAGTTATTTAAACTCCACTATTTACCACTAATCTACTTCTGTTTCTATAGATTTGCCTTTTATGAACAATTCACGTAAATGGAATTATACAATACAAGGTCTTTTGTGTCTGGCTTCTTTCGCTGGGCATGTTCTTCAGGTTTATTATGTTGTAGCATTTATCAGTACTTGCTTTTTTTTTATATTTTTATTGATTTTTTACAGAGAGGAAGGGAGGAGGATAGAGAGTTAGAAACATCAATGAGAGAGAAACATCGATCAGCTGCCTCCTGCACACCCCCCACTGGGGATGTGCCCGCAACCAAGGTACATGCCCTGACGGGAATCGAACCTGGGACCCTTCAGTCCACAGGCCTACGCTTTATCCACTGAGCCAAACCGGTCAGGGCCAGTACTTGCTTTTTAATGCTCAATAGTATTCCATTGTATGCATATTCAATGTTTTGGTTACCCATTCACCAGTTAATGGACATTTGGGTTGCTTCCACTTTTTGATTATTATGTTGTGAACATTTGTGTACAAGTCTTTGTGTGGGTATATGATTTCATTTGTCTTGGGTAGATTCTTAGGAATAGCATTATTTTATCCTATAGTAAACTTACGTTAATTTTTAAAAGAAACTTTCAGATTATATTCTAAAGTGACTGGGAATCGAACTGTGACCTTCTGGTTCATAAGTCCAGGCTCAACCACTGAGCCACGCTGGTCAGGCAAAAAAAGCCCCAGTTTTAAAACGGGAAAAACACCTGAATAGGCTTTTCACCAATGAAGATAGACAAATGGCAAAAAAAGCACATGCAAAGATGCTCAACAACATTACTCATTAGGAAAATACAAATTAAATCACTATGATACATCGCTTCACACTCATGAGAATGAATAGAATAAAAAACTCAAAAAATAGGTGTCGGTGAGGATGTGGATAAACTAAAACCCTCATACAGTGCTGGTGGAAATATAAAATGATGATTGGAAGCTCACTGTGTGAGGCTTTGTGTTTGTGGCATTCTCTGTTTTGCTGGAAAACTTCTAGCATCAGCATTTTTAGGTCTTTTCACTATGCTGGTAGACTATCCAGGGAAGACCTTTCCAATTTCTTCTTGGTTGCCATTGTTCTGGCAGACAAGAAGTATTAGAAGACCAGGGCTCTCATCTATTATATACATTTTTACTTGAGTTTCTTGATGTTAGTATGGATCCCTTAGCTTAGCCCATTTGTATCTGATGTCTCCAATCCAGAGACCTTCTGTTTTATCCTGTCCAGGGAATAAACCCCTAATATCCTGCCAGAGTGGGGAAAAGATTGGTACTCAGTTGTGTGATGTATAAGGTAGAGGACTTGATCTCATTATTAATTTGGTAGACTTTGAACCAGTCCTGTTTCCTGCTCTATTTCACCTCCATTTTCAAAGGTGTTGCCAATGAATTGAGTTTGTTGGACTCTGGTGTAAATCAGGTTGCTTTCCCCACTGTTGACTTAGAATTTAACTCTCATACGTGAATCAGTTACCACTTGCTCGCCTGCCTTCCAGCTTTCAATATTTTATTGCTATTGGCTCATCTTCTGTGTTCTTTTTTCTTGTGAGTTTGTACCTCTAAGTTATCTTTACTGTTGTTATTATTTTTAAAAAATATTTTAAAATTGATTTTTAGAGAGAGAGCGAGGAACATTGATGTGAGAAACATTGATAGGCTGCCTGCATGCCCCTTCCCTAGGAGTGAGCCCATAACCTGGGCATGTGCCCTGACCAGGAATCGAACCGGCGGCCTTTTGGTGCAGGGGACAACACCCAACCAACCAGCCAGGGCCTTTTGCTGTTATTTTAATTAAAATTTTAATTTTAATTTTGGGGGGCTTTAGGATGCCCTTTTAATGCAGGAATCTGTATTCTCTTATTTATACTTTTCTTTTGGTAATATATATTACATGTATAGTAAGTAAAATATTTTAAAAAGGTAAAAAGGAAAGAACTTAGTCTCTTGCAAAACTGCCCAGCTTGTGATAGGATCAGACAGCCTCAAGTACCAATCTTGAACAATGTGGTGATTTTCTAATGGACAGTGGTTTGTTTCTAGTTGTATACTGTTTTGCATTTCTACCTAGCAATCAACATCTTTTACTAGATTGTAAGTTTTTTTGGGGGGGGCAGGACCATATCATGTTCTCTGAGGGTTTTTTTGGAAAAATAGTTATCAGAAATACCAGAAGTGCTGGAAATATACTTATGGAGAATTGTATTTTATTATGATCTCATTTTATAGGTTGAAGACTGTCTCACCTGATGTAAAACAAATGCCTAAAAGTGAAGCAGAATTGGATATTACTACTGATTTCAGAAAGAAACTCCATCGGGCTAAGAGAGAAAAATTAGAAATAACAACTAAGCACAATGCAGAGGTAGAATTTATTTTCTTCTCCAATAATGTTAAAAATAGATTAATTTAGATTCATTTTGCCTTGGCCCAGTGGCTCAGTTGGTTGGAGCCTCATCCCTTACACCAAAATGGTGGTGGGTTCGATTCCCGGTTTGGATGGGTACAGGAGGCAACTGATTGGTTTTTCTCACATTGATGTTTCTCTCTCTCTCTCAAGTTAATAAGTAAAATATCCTCAAGTGAGGAATTAAAAAATTAAGTTCATTTTATATTACAAACTCTATGTTTAACACTTATCATCATAACATTTTTGTGCTTAAAAGGGACTTATAAGGAAAATGGATTTTTTTAAAAAAATTATTTTATTAATTTTTTTTTTTTTACAGAGAGGAAGGGAGAGGGATAGAGAGTTAGAAACATCAATGAGAGAGAAACATTGATCAGCTGCCTCCTGCACACCCCCTACTGGGGATGTGCCTGCAACCAAGGTACATGCCCTTGACTGGAATCAAACCTGGGACCCTTCAGTCCGCAGGCCGATGCTCAGCCAAACCAGTTAGGGCATGGGTTTTTTTTTTTTTTTATATAGTGGAATTGCATAGGAGTGTTAAAGTAGAAATTTAATTAATTATTGTGTTTATTTGTATGTTGTCTTAAATTTATTTTAATTAATAGGTCATCTTGATTAAAATATTGATGAATGCATTGGTGACTAAAAGATTTGTAAATTAGACATTTTTGAAATCTTAATGTAGGTTTCTTTTGGTCTCAGTCATACAACAATCTCTTAAACAAGGAAATTTGAGTATGAAACTTTTAATCTCTGTAATTTATAAATTTTTAATTTTTTATATTACTCTACGTTTTATTTTATTAGTATGTGTGTATGTATATATGTATTGTATATGCATACTAGAGGCCCGGTGCACGGATTCGTGCACCAGTGGGGTTTCTCAGCCTGGCCTCCAGGGATCGGGCCGAAACTGGCTCTCTGACATCCCCCGAGGGGTCCCAGATTGCAAGAGGGTGCAGGCCAGAGAATGAGGGACCCCACCGGTGCATGATTGGGGCTGGGGAG
>NW_005871192.1:3018736-3117751 GCF_000147115.1 Myotis lucifugus | reverse complement strand
TATGTTCTGTAGGTTCCTGCTAGTAAAAGATTATCAAGATTTTGCAGTTCTTTTGCTGTATAAGCTATTTTCTTCTGGACCTGACTTTGCATTTCTCCCCTTGCAGCAAAGAGAGTTTGAATCTGTCTATAGTGACAAAAGGTAGTGGAGGTTGGTCTTGCAAGTCCTCTTGTAAGACAGCTGCTTCAGGTGTGGTCATTACTAAATCTTCAAGCAAGGGAAGGCTAGTTACCTCAGACAGGGAGGAGAGAGGCGGCTTTTGTTGGCAAGGGATGTTCAGGGGGGCGTTTGGGATTTTACATTTTTTAGGTGTATCTAATTCCGAAAGCCCTCACCCATCTCCTTCCTTCTTACCTAATGCCCAATTGATACTTAGCATCTTTAAAAAAAATTTTTTATTTATTTTTTACAGAGAGGAAGGGAGAGGGATAGACAGAAACATCGATGAGAGAGAAACATCGATCAGCTGCCTCCTGCATGCCCCCTACTGGGGATGTGCCCACAGCCAAGGTACATGCCCTTGACCAGAATCGAACCTGGGACCCTTGAGTCCGCAGGCCAACGCTCTATCCACTGAGCCAAACCGGTTAGGGCTACTTTTTCTCTTTTTAGATCTTATTCATTCTTAAAGCTCACCTTAGGCAGCCTATGTAGTGGAAAGAATATTGACTTTCACAGGTTTGGACTCACTCTTGGCTCTACCTTGGGTGAGTTGTACATCACTGGTTTCTTATTCTGAAATGCTGGTCCCAAAAGGTTGTTGTAGTAATTAAGCAGATTTATAAAGTGCCTGTGCACTGTAATAGTAGCTATAATTTATTGACACTTAAGTATAAACAGGTGTTTTTCTTCCCTTTTTACTAAATTCTGTTACTAAATTCTTTTACTAAATGCTGTTCTGTCAGGAAACCTTTTAAAGCCTCCCTAGGTGACACTGATCACTCCTTTCTTTGCTTTTCCAATGCTGCTGTTACAGATATTTTAGAGTTAAAACATTTATTTCATGCTTACCTGCTCTTCCTTAGTCTGTAAGCTTCCTGAGAGCTGAAAGCAGTGACCAGGCTTTGTATTCTGTCTCTCAGTCTCTCAGTCTCTCACGTGGCTTAGGCCCTCAGCAGCTGTGTGTTGAATAAATGTTTGAAAAATGATTTTTTTCTGGGTCTCTAAGGAACAGTGAGAGGTTTCTGATTGAAATAACAAGAAATGCATATATGATTGTTTTATTTGTATTTTTAGTGGCAAATGAAGTAATTTTAAAATGAGGTAATTGAAGTAATTGCTTTTATTTACTTATTACATAGTGAATATAAAGTGGCATTTGTTAAATTTATGCCAATTGTTTATAATATCTAAAACTTATATTTTAAAATCAAATGTACATTAGTGTCATGATAATCATATCATTTATTTATATTAAATAGATTCTTTTATGTATTTTTGCAGTTATCATCAGATTTCTCTTAGCAGAACACACTATTTATTGTCTTTATTTAATCAAAATGTTTTGAAGCGTGTTCACATTAAAGAGATGGGAAATTATTTCAGGGAAGAAAGAATTTTCTCAAAATAGGCGATTAGAATTGGTTCAATGCCAGTTTCATATTACTATTTATACTTATTGTTTCAATTATTTGTTTAGGTGATTTTACTCATATTACTAGTATATAGTAATTTTTTTGCTATATATTCTCCAAATATGCCTTTCATAAAGCAAGGAAGAGATGAATAAAACTATCTTGCCATCCAAAATAGGGACTATATATATAGGGTGTCCCAAAAAATGTATACACACACTTTGAATGATTATAAAGGCAGTGTTTATAACAGTACATTTCATTTTCAAAGTTGAGCTATCAGCTGTTAAGTGTGTATACATTTTTTTGCAGACACCCTGTATTTGCCTTATCAGATACTCCTAGTGCTAATACACATTATGGTAGATGATTGGCACAAAATGTCTTTATTTTAATTTAATTATTTTTTTAAATTTAATTTACTGGGGTGACATTGGTTAAGAAAATCATACATGTTTCAAGCATACAACTCAATAACACATCATCTGCATACTGCATCATGTGCTCACCACCCAAAGTCAAGTCTCTCTCTGTCACCATCCCCCCTTTACTCTCTTCCACCTCCCCGCAACCCCTTTCCCTCTGACAAACACCACACTGTTGTCTGTGCTATGTGCTATTTATTTATTTGTTTACTTAATCCCTTCATTTTTTTCACCCAATTTCCTAATGCTCCTCTCCTCTGACAGCTGTCTGTTCTATATATCTATGATTCTGTTTCTATTATTTTGTTAGATTAGCACAAAATATCTTTAAAATCTAAATGTTCATTGGTGGATGAATGGATAAAGAAAATATGGTATATACATACAATGGAATATTATTCAGTTATTTAAAAAGAATGAAATCTTGCCATTGCAATAACGTGGATGGACCTTGAAGACATTATGCTAAGTGAAATATGTCAGTTAGTAATAGACAGATATGTGTGGAATCTAAAAAAACAAATCATCCAAACAATCGAAGGTCACAGAAATATAGGCGGATGTGGAGGTTGGGTGAAATGGTGAAGGGTATCAAAAGATACAAACTTCTAGATATAAATAAGTCATGGGGATGTAATTTACAGTTAATACTATATTGCAAATTTGAAAGTTGCTCAGAGAGTAGATCTTAAAAATTGGGACAGATGGGAGAGGATAAAGAAGAGCAATATCACTTTCTTTAGCTAAGAGATACTGGAAACCTAAGACCAAGCAGTAGGCTTTTTAAGACGTTAGGAACTGAAGATATTGTTTGACTGATTCAGCCAGTCCTAAGAGCTTAGGTTCTTAAGCTAAGGTCCTCGGAAACAGAGAAATCAAGGAATCCGTGTACTTGGATGGGGAAAAATAACATTTTAATTTTTATTAATCTCTAACTCATATTAAACATTTCCTCAGTTATGAAGGATTTGATGCAGCCAGTCCTCCTTTTAACAAGCCATAATAGTATTAGTAGTAGTTTTGAATTTATCATAAAGAGAAATCATAGATACCACAATTCAGTTATTGCAAATATATTGAAATATTGTTTATACTTGTCACTACTTTGAAATTACAGTGGTTATTAGACCTAAGAGTAGAGCTTGTTATTTAATGTTACTAAAGATGTATATAGATTACAGTATCACAAATATGTTTTTATGTCTTGTTTTTATACTAGTATTTTGATTTTTATTACCCCCACATGTTTTTTTATGCATTTAATTACTTATCCTTGAGAAGGCTTTGCCAGATTGCCAAAAATGGTCATGGGACAAAAATTGTGAAAAATCTTTCTTTTAGAGGCTGAGACATATTGTAGAAGGCATAAAAGAACCAGAGAGAAGGTTCTAGAATAGTGGTTGAGCATACGGACTTAAAAGAATGCAGATATATTTTTTAAAAGGAGGGACATATTTTGTTGCTGTTGTATGTTTTAGTGCATGTGTTGAACCTTAAGTGAAAAAACAACCTCAAGGGCCGAGGACATGTTTATCAGCTATGTGGGTAGTTCTGGAAATCAAATAAGATCCAATCAGCTAAAACGAAGGGCATTAATAGAGGAAATTGATTGTACTGGTGATGGAAGACCTAAGAATCCAAACAGGGAATGAGGAGCCACCCAGAGATTACTAACGGCAGGAAGCCACCAACACCTCTAGGACAGAGGGCCAGTGGGAGCAGATAATGTTACCAGAGTCCAGAAGTTGGGGCTGTCTTATGGGAGGTAGAGCCATGGTAGGGGTTGTTCAGTCAGTGTTGGAATGTGGAGAGAAAGTATGGGGAGCTGGAACCTCAAAAGAGATGCAGCTACTGACAGCCATTTGGCCTGGGAGCATGAGAATTACAGTTCCTATGATGAAATAGAATAGAGCAAAAGAAGGGGTTGTAATGGATCTGAGATCAAATGCACAAATGATTGGCAGTCTACACCTTATGCTCTTCAGCATTCATTATCTAGTGGCTAATTGCTACCACTTGGCCTTTGCCATTCTGGAAGTCCATCATTGCAATTGAAATTGGGGTGTTCATCTCAATGGTGGCATATCCCACGTTATCTCCACCATCCATTATTATCTTTGGCACATACAGGTTAGCCACCAGAGCTTTCTAATGATGCTTGTGCTGCCTCCTCCAGTGCAGTTTATAGCATTTTAATTAGGAAACAATGCCTTTGGGTCCTCCAAGAGGATGTAATAGGGGGAAGGGGAAGTTTTGGTTTGCTCGTAATAAAACTACTCCCATCTCCTAAGTCTCCATATGACATCAGGAAAGTACTGGCATTTTGACCTCATTAAATGATTGTAGGCCGTGGTTAAAATCAATTTACAGTCATCTGTCCAAGCAAACTGTTAGAGCAGCTAGTTAAATCCAAATCAATCCTATATATGTTCTGCAGGTTCCTGCTAGTAAAAGATTATCAAGATTTTGCAGTTCTTTTGCTGTATAAGCTATTTTCTTCTGGACCCGACTTTGCATTTCTCCTCTTGCAGCAAAGAGAGTTTTGAATCTGTCTATAGTGACAAAAGGTGGTGGAGGTTGGTCTTGCAAATCCTCTTGCAAGACAGCTGCTTCAGGTGTGGTCATTACTAAATCTTCAAGCAAGGGAAGGCTAGTTACCTCAGACAGGGAGGAGAGAGATGGCTTTTGTTGGCAAGGGGTGTTCAGGGGGGCATTTGGGATTTTACATTTTTTAGGTGTATCTAATTCCAAAAGCCCTCACCCATCTCCTTCCTTCTTACCTAATGCCCAATTGATACTTAGCATCTTTAAAAAAATTTTTTTTTTTTTTTTTACTGATTCAGAGAGGAAGGGAGATGGGAGAGAAACATTAATGATGAGAGAGAATCACTGATCAGCTGCCTCCCTACATGAGGGATCAAGCCCACAACCCGGGCATGCTCTCTGGGAATCGAACCATGACCTGATGGCGAACCTTTTGAGCTCGGCGTGTCAGCATTTTGAAAAACCCTAACTTAACTCTGGTGCCGTGTCACATATAGAAATTTTTTGATATTTGCAACCATAGTAAAACAAAGACTTATATTTTTGATATTTATTTTATATATTTAAATGCCATTTAACAAAGAAAAATCAACCAAAAAAATGAGTTCGCGTGTCATAGGTTCGCCATCACTGTCCTAGATCATAGGTGGACGCTCAACCACTGAGCCACGCCGGCCGGGTGATACTTAGCATCTTAACATTAGAAACTTGGGGAGGCTCTTTATTCAACTTGTAATTCTGCATTTCGCATAGTTAGATTTTTTTGGTCTAGTCCTTAGCCTCGTCTGTCCTGGGGTTATGAGAAATAAGAGATTCTTTTACACTTGAAATAGAAATTCTCTGGTTTTCTGACCACCTTGAGCTGAGATTATTATTTTGTTTTTTTAAGTTCTCTGATACAGCCTTTTTACCTCACAGGTCTTGTAGTAAATTATACTGCCATAATGGTCAAATGCAGTTGCTACTTCATTTCCCACAGGCTTGTCTTCAACTTTATTCTAGATAACTGTACATGATAATTTAAAAAATTGTGATCCCACTATATCTCATGGATCCCTAATATCCCATTTCTAGGTAGAGTTCTTCATTATATTTAGGCTCATATAGGCTCACCAGCCAATATCAGAAACCCATCTAGAGACCATTTCTGATACCAAGAGCTATGTTACTTGGTGTCCAGTCAAGAAAATGGACATTACTTTAGGTCTGTCAACAAAGGACGTTAGTAAAGGCAATCGATCACACAGGTACTAGAATTGCTACAAGACAAACAGTATATTATCAACTCAGAGGGTAGCAACATGTGAAGCTTCTTCCACTCCTGAGTAATCTTGACTTTGTAATTAAGGTTGTTGTATGATTTTTTCTTTTACTATTGAAAAATATTTGTAAATTCTTATGTTATATGTATAGTGTTATGAAGTTATTGCTATTCTAAAAATTTGAATGGGAAATTATTTTATTTTTTATATGTGGAAAAAATGTAACTGTTGCTACACTCTACATTTTAATAGCAACTTAAGTGATTTCTGATGTTGTCCTGCAGAGATTTTTGTGTCTCTTATTTAATAGTAGCTCAAAGCTTTCCTAAATGATACTTTTCTAGCATTCTTTCTGAACTACCATTTTTTCTTTCCCACCAGCAACAAATCATTTTGCTTTTCTTTGTAATATCATAGCATTTTTACCTATTTATAAAAGTTATGCCATATGCCTTTCTATAGTATTGAAATCCTGGTTTTTATATCTTTCACTGTACTTAGCACATAGCAAGTGTTTAATATTATTTAATGAGTCATTGATTTGACAATAGAATTTATAGTGGGAAAGGACTTTGCAAATCACCCAGTTTTAATTTTCAGACCTATGTTCTGTCACATTAATTCATAGAAGGATATTAGGTAAATTAAATCTAGTCATTAGATATCTAGCTTTTAGATATTAGATAAATTAGATATTAGCTTATTCAGACCCCTGCAAAGTTGGCATTTTTATTACTTTAGGCTCTATCAGTAAAGTCATAATCAAGAGAAATAATATAGACAATATTTACCAAACTATATTTTGATGCAGTTTGCTTCTTGACTTCATTTAGAGACTAGGAGAGGAGGAGGGAATGAATTTTTAAGTGCTTACTATGTGTCATGCATTTTTTTCCACTTCTTAGATATAACTATTATCTGAGTAAAACTTGTGATTTTCCTTTATTTTTATAAGAATTTAATATAAGAATTAAAATGTTTTCCTCTGGTGGATTCCCTAAAATAAGAAAATTACTAGTGTCATTTGGTTAGGCTAGTGTTTCTTTTCCAGTCTTTCAGAAAGTATAAATTCTTATCTTATAAATATTATAGAAACAAGTTTTTTTTAAGAAATGTAAGTGTTTGGGTTAATGATCTAATAATCTTGGAAACATATTGTAATATTGGTTCATGATATCAGAAATTCGCTTTTAGCTGGCAAGCTATGAGGGCCAGATTGCCAGGCTACGCTCTGAGGTTGAAAAAGGAGAAGCATTGCGACAAAGTTTGGAATATGACTTGGCTGTTGCTAGAAAGGAAGCTGGTCTTGGAAGACGGGCTGCTGAAGAAAGGTTAGCTGAGGCACATAAGATCCAAGAAAAACTCTGTGGTAAGACCATTTCCATTTCTTCCCATGTTGAGAATTGTGACCTCATTGAATATCATTGCTTGGTGTTTATGCATTCCATGTAGGGTCAGAGGTAAGATTCATTGACTGTCCTCTGACTTTGGTGGGTGTGTATAAAGTTTTCTGGCAGTTATGTGAACATTTATCTACTTTACATTAATTTTTTTATGTTGTGTATGTGTGGAAAAAGGGGTTCAACATTCTGTTAACCACTTAAAAATTTATTTTTTAAAAATATATTTTTATTGATTTCAGAGAGGAAGAGAGAGGGAGAGAGAGATAGAAACATCAATGATAAGAGAGAATCATTGATCGGCTGCCTTGTGCACGCCCCCCACCGGCACTGAGCCCAAAACATGGGCATGTGCCCTGATCGGAAATCAAACCATGACCTCCTGGTTCATAGGTTCACATTTAACTGAGCCACTTTAGGGCACTTTTCATTTTTTTAATCCTCACCCAAGGATATGTTTATTGATTTTAGAGAGAGAAAGAGAGAAAAACCAATCATTTGCCTCTTGTACACATCCTGACCAGGGATAGAACCTAGGTATGGGCCCTGACTGGGAATCAAACCTGCAACCTCTTTGGTGTATGGGATGATGCTCCAACCAACTGAGCCACTCAGCCGGGGCCACATAGAGATTAAAAGAAATGTATTGTAGGCCTTCTACCACATACTGTCTTGAATTAGAATCTCTAGCTTGAGAGAATCTGTAGGTACAAGAAGCCCTGCAGGTGATTTTATGGATTAGCGAAGTTTAGGAACCACTGGGTTAGGTGTGGTGCCTAGAAAAGAAAAAGGCAGCTGATTTAACTCTGAAAAGTTCTCTGTTAATATAACATATGCCCATCTTTTAAAATCTTTTTACTTAAGTATATCTTAAAGAAATGTGCTTAGATTTAAGTGTAAACTGATCACAAGAACCCAGATCATGAAATATAAAATTACCAGAGTCCTTCCACATGGATAACTGCTATCCTGATTTTTAATAGCAAGGATTAATTTTGCCCTTTTTTGGTACTTTATGTGAATGGACTCACCTAGTACTCTTTTGCATCTGACTTCTTTCCTTCAACATTGTTAGACTTGTGAGTTCATCCATAATGCTTTATGAACTTCATATTGATATTTAGTATTATACTGTGTGGATATTTCCCACTTATTATCCATTCACTATTGATGGACATTTGGGTTATGTCTGGTTTTGGTTATTAAGAAAAATGTTGTTGCTCTGGTGGTGTGGCTTAGTTGGTTGGGTGTTGTCCTGTGGACGGGAAGGTTCAATTCTCTGTCAAGGCACATGCCCTGGTTGCCGGCTCTGTCCCGGATAGGGGGTGTGCAGGAGGCAGTGATCGGTGTTCCCCTCTCACATTGATGTTCTCTCTCTCCCTCTCCCTTTTCTCTCTAAAAATAAATAAAAATATTAAAAAAATAATGTTGCTATGAATATTTTTGTACACAGCAGGTGTTAACTAAGAGAACACTGAAGGTGAATTCAGAAGATTTATGTTTGAGTCTGGTTCTACCACTCATTTACTGGTGTTTGAACCTAGGTTGTTTTAAGGATGAAATAAGAAAATGAAAGTGCTTTGTTTACTGCATGGGGCTAAACAAATGTTAAGTTATAAATATTACAAAAGCTAGGTACTCTAGTCTTGGCCAGCTGTCTTGGGTTATTGTCATTGCTCAGAAGTGTTTTTGATGACTTCTGGCATTTAATAACTATACCACTTAGGAATAAAAGGATTGCAAGGAACTAGATATACAAGTTAATGGCTTTAATAATGAGGATATTGAAGTCCAGAGAAGTTACTTGCCTAAAGTAAAATAATTTCAATAGACATGTTACAGAGGAACTGGAGAAATGGTCACAAATCACATGAAAAATGCTTAACCTTACTTTTCATTAGGCAAATGCAAATTAAAAACCACTGTGACTATAACTACATGTCCCATCCAATGGCTCTAATTGAAAAAACTGTCAATACCAAATGCTAATCAGGATATAGAGCACTGGAATTTTTATAGTTAGTGGAAGAGTAAAATGGTACAACTACTTTGGAAAAAACTGGCAGTTTCTTTTAAAATAATCATATCATTATCCTTTGACTCAGCAGTTTTACTCTTTGATAGTTCTCCCTGAGAAACATTTGACTTGTACACCAGTTTTCATAGTAGCTCTTTTATGACAGCCACAAATTGGAAAAAACCAAAAAAAACCCTGTAAATGTCTATTGACAAAAGAATGAAGAAATAAGTTGTTATATTCATACAATGAAATACTACTCAACAATAAAAATGAACCAGTTACTGATACATGCAATCACATGAGTGACTTTTAAAACCATTATGCTGAATGAAGTTTATACACAAGAGGACATCCTGCGTGACTACATTTATATGAAGTTCTGGGACAGAGAAAACTAATTGTTGGTGAAAAAGAAATCAGAACAGTGGTTGCCCCTGGGATGGGTTAGCAGTAGGGATTGGCTGGGAAAAGGTATGAGGAAACTTTCTGGGTTAAAGAAAATGTTCTATATTTTGAAAGGGGTCTGGGTTCCATGAGTCTAGGCATTTATCAAATCTCTTTGAATGGTACACTTAAGAGTTGAGCATTTCACTATATGTAAATATGACCTTAAAAAAAGTGAAACTATATTGAATTCTGGTTAACAATATGAATGCTGAATTATTTTGGAGTGCAATATATTTGCAACTTGCTCTGCAATGCATAAAAAAGTATTATGGTTTGATGGATGGTAAGTGAATGGATGTATAGATGAATGTGTGATAAAACAAATATAGTAAAATATTAGCAGTCATAGAGTCTAGGTGGTTTTATGGGTGTTCACTGTAATACTTTCAAGTTTATGTATTTTTGAAGAATTTTATGATAAAATGTTGAGGTTAGAGAAAAACAAACTAATGCTAAAAAAGATAATCCCATAATGATTGAGACATGACAAGAAAGAAAGTTTTGGAAGCTGGAAAGCAAATGGATGAGGGATAACTGATTTAGCAGACTGAGATGTTAGAATCCTAAACCACGAGTGGGGAAAGCTGGCAGACAACTTGTTTGAGAGTCAAAAGTCTTATGAACTGCCCAGCTGGTGTGGTTCAGTGGTTGAACGTTGGCCTATGAACCAGGAGGTCACGGTTTAATTCCCGGACAGGGCACATGCCCGGATTGTGGACTCAATCCTCAGTGGGGGACTTGCAGGAGGCAGCCGATGAGTGATTCTCATCATTGATGTTTCTGTCTCTCTCTCCTTCTCCCTTCCTCTCTGAAATCAATAAAAATGCATTAAAAAAAAGTCTTATGAACTGGAAACACCAGATACCTTTGGGATTAGGAATTGTGTTGGGGTCCAGCCCCAGCAGGTCCAGGGGTTCCCAAAGGTGTGGACGGAGTCGGCGAAGAAGGAATAACACGGAGACAGCGTTCAGTTGATCAGCATAGCAAGGTTCTCTAGCCAGGTTCTCCAGCCAGGTTCTTCAGCCAGGTTCTCCAGCCAGGTTTGGTCTTTATTGTCCTGTTACATCTGTATTTATAACAGTTGATTTTAATCCTATTCATTCTATTCCAAAGGTTAGGGTGTTTGTTAATCTAGTTCTGTTGAGTTTAATCCTGTCTAGGTTAATCTCTGTGTTCCATTATAAGGGCTATTCCAAGGTTACTGCTCTACTGATAAGCTACAAGGAAGTGACTGAAGGAGATTATCCTACCCAGTAAAGGTTATGTCCTCCCAGCCTCGCTGCTTGCCTTCCCTGGGACTGCCCTGTGTCGGTGGGTCTCCAGGGGTATAGGCTTTGGTGCTTTCCCTGGTGGGCAGACCCCTGGGGATGTGGGCCCAACAAGTCCCAAATTTATTGCCAACAGTCTTAGTCCAAGTTCTTCATAAGTAGTACATGGTATTTCTGTAACACTAGAGGGTTTCACTGATTTATTCTCTTCCTTAGTCCTGTTAATCCCTAACTCCAGGGAAAAAATCCACACCTGGGGAAACAACCTTTCTTGGGGAGGTGGTCTTGTTTAAAACACATAGCGCTAAGAGGGGGAGCAAACATATTAAGAACAGTATGCCATATACGCCAGGTCCCTTGAAACATGCTGTACAGATGTTTCTTCCCTGCAGTGACTGTGTCAAGCAGCAAGGGTGGACCGGCTTCCAGCAGAATTAGAAGTAGCCGTTTGTTCTTAAGTCCCCTTCCCACCAGCATGCTACTCTGGATTGTTCCCACTCGGGAGGCTTAATCTCTGGAAATGATCAAATAGAGGGTCTGAAGACTGGGGAAAACAGGAAGATATCATATTCAATGCTGAATATTGAGGAACTATTTCTCCCAGCTTCCTTTTTCTATTGGCTTCACCAGATTTCTGCATTCCATGTGGGAGCTTGGAAGACTATTCTATGGGTCAGCTGACCAAGCCAAGTAGAAAAAAACTAATGATACTGATCTATGGCTCAGCCAGATTCTCCTCCAGTGAAGATCACAGGTGTCAAGCTCCACACTGTGTCACCCTGTAGCTACTCCTAATTGAGAGCAAACAACCAAGAATTACCAGATACTTAGGGAAAGCCTCTATAATGGAGAGAAAAAATTAACTTGAAAGAATCAGAAAGTCTTCAGGGAGAAGATTTAACAAACAAGTAGCATTAATATCCTTAGAGCTGAAAGAGATTATGTGCCACCTGTGAGGCAAGAACCAGATCCCATAAAAAAGAAAGCTCTTAGAAATTACAAATTTCAAATAAGAAATTATAAATGTCAATAGAAACATTGGAAGATGAAGATGGAAGAAAACTTGCAGAAAGCCCTGGCATTGTGACTTAGTTGCTTATGCATCGTCCATGCATTGAAAGGTCGCTGTTTCAGGGCACATGCCCAGATTTCGGGTTCAATCTTCAGCTGAGGTGTGTGTGGGAGGCAACCAATTGATGTTTCTCTCTCACATTGGTACTTCTCTCTCTCTCCCGCTCCCTTCTCTCCCTAAAATCAATAAAAACACATTTTAAAAAATCTCCCAGAAATTAGTGTAAAAAGACAGATGTAGAAAAATAGTAGAGAAAAGAAAATTTGAGGGCCAATCTGAATAATAGGGAATATTGAAAGAAAGAGATGAGAGAAAACAGAGAGGGAACAATTACCAATGAAATTAATTAAGAACACATCTCAGAACTAAAGGTTGTGTCTGAGTTTCCAGATTGAAAGGGACCATTAAATATTCACTACACTGGAAAGAAATAGACACACTATAAAGTTTTCAAAAAAGAGACAAAGATCCCAAAACATTCAAAGAGAAAAGGAATGAAAAGGAAAGAAAAATAGGCCACATGCAGAGGGACAGAAATAAAAATGGTCTCAAACTTCTTACCTGTAATATGGACAGCTAGACCATGGAATAATGTCTTGTAGTGAGAGAAACTGGATGGGAGGGAGACTTTTTGAACCTTTGGAATATATGATCCATTCAAAATACAAATGTAATTGAAAAACAATACTACGAACTGTGGCATTTTTTGTTTACCAAGTGTGTTTGTACATATTTCTCATTTGATCTTTACAAAAATCTTAACTAGGAGGCATTTTATTCTGAGAGTCAGAGTGGTTTAATCAGGTAGAAGGTGATGGAGTCAGACCTGGAAGCCTTTCATTATTTCTTTTCTAGATGCTGAAACCCTAGTGGAGCGGTATTGGTTATTGTGAAGGTAATATTAGGATGAGAGGGGATTGAGCCTAATTTTGGGGGAGTAAATACTATAGTTCTAAGGGTTGTAGCAGTGGTTTCCAATCTCAGTCTTGTGACAGTCTCATGTGTAAGATGTTACAACTAATTAGCTGCCAGTAGTCAAATGTCAAAATTTGTAATCTGTCCAGTCATTTAAAAAGAGTAGCTCTAGTCCGGCCTGTGTTGCTCAATGGTTGAGCGTCAACCTCTGAACCAGGTTTGATTCCCAGTCAGGGCACGTGCTCAGGTTTTGGGCTTGATCCCCAGCAGGGGGCAGTTAATCAATGATTCTTATAATTGATGTTTCTCTTCCTCTCTCTGAAATCAATAAAAACATAAAAAAAAGAGTAGCCCTATCTGTCACAGTGTTTTTTTAAAAAACATTTTATTTATTTTCTTGAATAGGAGAAAAAGAGTGGCAGTTGGTGCTAGAGGAGCACTTAAACTTGAGCATGTCTCTGGGAATATGTCATCTCATTTAATGGCAAAACCACCTTTGTGTGGAGGGGAAGAAGAGATAGAAAAATGGTAGAATCCTGGTTCTGGGACAGTGAGCTTTTCAAGAGTTTACTGGTGTGCAGTGGTTTCCGGTTTTGTACTGAGATCATGCTGTAAATGAAGTTAGCTCCAAGGCCTAGGTTTTTGAACCCTAGGGATTTAATTTATAGTTGTAAATATACCTATTATTCTTTTATATTTTTAATAGCTCAGAATACAGAACTTCAAGAAAGGGCAAATGAGATTGAGAATGCATTTCAGATTTCCCAGCAGAAATGGAAAGAAGAATGCAGAAGATTTGAATGTGATTTGGAAGAAAGAGACAATATAATTCAAAATTGCAATCAAGAATATGATTTACTTTTCAAAGAAAAAAGCAAACTAGAGAAAATTCTGCAGGTAAAATATTTTTATAAAGGAATTTCGCTATATATAATATTCATTGAGATGTGTTATACATTATTTGATGTTGTCCTTGAAAGGAAGGTAATACCAGAAGGCTAGGAAAGCTGATTTCCTTCTTCCCTCCCTCCCCCTCTCTCTTTCTTCTTTCCCTTTAGGGTCATTTTTGCAGGTCTCTTTTGTAATATGCTTTAGAATACATTAATATGTATACTCTTTCTTTTGTGAAAAACAGTTTGAAGTCTGTGATCAAAATTTAAACAATAAGCACATACAGGCATTTTATAAGAATATAAGGACTTTTAGCCCTTTTGGCTCAATAGCATGAAAATTTTAAATATAGAAATGTGGGTTCTAGATTTGGTCTGAATATACAATAAATATAGAAAAGTATTTATGTGTCTGATATATGCTTTATTATCTATACAGAGCTCATTCTATATGGATATGATGTATAAACAATTCGATGACCTTTTACTAAAATTATTGTGAGGTATTTTTTCTCTCCCTTTCTCCCCCGCTTTTTCTTCCTTTGTACTCTCCAAAGTAAAAGTATGGTTTAAGGTTGAGGTTGCCCGCCACTTAGAAGTAGATTTGAATTATCTATATTTGCCATATTTTTGAAGTACCAGTTTAAATTAAAAAAATAAATACAAATGAACATAATAAAAGTGCTCTACATTTACCACTGGTGTAGATGGCTTTTCAGAATCCTGGCAATAAATGTTCACTAGAGGTAATTTTACAAAAGCACTTACTAAATAGAAAAGTTTTGACACAAGCATTCCCAGACATTGTCAGTAGATCTGTTGTTTTCTTTTTAGCAATAGTCATAGCTTGTGTCTTGTTTGTTACTAGAATGGTGCCTGGCATCTATAAGGGCTTCATTACTATTCTAAAAGGGAAAGTTTAGGTGGTGACTGGTGCTACAAGTCCCTGAGTGGCCCTATATAACCTTCCCCACGTAAAATGTCTTGGAACTATGGGGAAAGAAGGTAACGGGTGACAGCATTCCTTATAGTCAGTCATTCTGCACCTCAAGTTACTTGAGCTTTTTTTTTAATTTAATTTAATATATTCTTAATGGTTTCAGAGAGGATGGGAGAGGGAGAGAGGGATAGAAACATCAGTGATGAGAAAGAATCATTGATTGGCTGCCTCCTGCACACCCTTTGTTGGGGATCGAGCCCACAGCCCAGGCATATGCCCTTGACCGGAATCGAACCTGCGATCCTTCAGTCCGCAGGCGGACACTCTATTCACTGAGCCAAACCAGCTAGGGAAGTTACTTGATCTTGATGTGATCTTGATCAGCTGCTTGGTAGGAGAACTCTGCTTTGATTTTAGGCCATTGGCTTTGAATTGATCTGCACAGAGACCCTTGGGAAATTAGGGATTGAGTAGGAGTCACTATTTAGCCCTCGGGGGAAAAAGCCTCCAGGTTCTTGTGATAGCTTTCCATTAGTGAAAGTTATGAGTAATCTTTAGTACGCAGCGCTATGCTGTTGTTAGGTGGACACAGGAGGCTTTCCTTCTCTCTCAGAAACCACAGAATCGTTCTCTTTGTGTGAATGGGGACCGAGTTTTGAACCTTGTAGGTTATATTTGGCTTCTCAAGAAACCTGCAAGATTTTGAACTAACTTAGATCTAGCAAATATAGTACGACTAGGAAAACCCCAAAAGAAAAGCCAACAGTGTTTATCTGTAGAACTAGAAATTAATGACAGTCCAAACTTCTTAAAAAATATTTTTTGACTTCTCAAATTCTTTACACTCTAGAATTTCCTTATCCTGACTCCTTCCTAATCCCCTTTTGGAAATACAGTGTTTTCTGCCACATTTATATATACACTAGAGGCCCAGTGCACAAAATTCATGTACTGGGGGGGGGGGGGGGTGGGTTGTCCCTCAGCCCAGCCTGCACCCTCTCCAATCTGGGACATCCCTCTCACAATCCGGGACTGCTGGCAGCCAACCGCTCACCTGCCTGCCTGCCTGCTCACCCCCTAACTACTCCCCTGCCAGTCTGATCGACCCCTAACTGCTCCCCTGCTAGCCCGATTGCCCCCAACTGCCCTCCCCTGCAGGCCTGGTCGCCCCCAACTGCCCTCCCCTGCCAGCCATCTTTGACCACATGGGGGTGGCCATCTTGTGCAAGGGTGTGATGGTCAATTTGCATATTACCTCTTTATTATATAGGATTATTAGGGATAATCTAAACAGTTTGCTCATAGGTAATCAGGTATTTCCATATTATGTACTTTACACATAGATTTATGTGTTTTTGTCTCTTTATCATATAATACATTTTGTTAAAACCTCTGAAGTTAAAAATTTCAGAAAAATTGGTTTAAATATATGCCTATGTGTGTATATATAAGATGTTCCTTATATTAAATAGGTAAGCATAGCTTCTTATTCAGGTCTATATTCTGATGATCACAATATAACAGTTCTATTAACATAAATTGTAATGAGTTTTAACAAGATAGGTAAGGAGAGTTCTTTGTACATTAAAATTGGGGATGAAGAAAGAAAGCTAACTTTTACTGATCTGATAGTAAAGCAAGATTTTATTCATATAAAGGAAGCATTGGAGAAACATCAGCAGGAGAAGAATGAAATGGACTCTCATATCAGGGAGACAGCACTGGAGGAGTTTAGATTACAAGCAGAACAATGGGAAGCAGAGAGAAGAGAATTACAGTTTATAGTACAGGTATTTTTAAAATAACAACACAATTCCTTAAGTATATCTTTTTAATGCTGATGATATTAAAATTACATTAGTGCAATAATTGATTGGCTTGCTCAAAGGGAAAATAATTCCTAGTCTTTGATCTCTGGAAGATGTTTCATTTGTAATTACATGACAGTATGGGCAACTGTTACCTAGAGGGACATCTCAAAATCACATAATTTGTTTTTTTAATCCTCAGCTGAGGATATGTTTTTATTGATTTTAGAGAGAGAAGAAGGGAGATAGAAAAAAAATCAATGTGAGAAACATCAATAGGTTTCCTCTCGTACATGCCCCTACTGGGGATCGAACCTGCAACCTAGGTATGTGCCCTGACCCGACGGGGATTGAACCCACAAGTTTTTGTGTATGGGTTGATGCTCCAAGTTACTGAGTCACCAGGTCAGGGCTACATTTAGTATTTTATTTTTCCAATTTAACATAATTATGTGAGACTGTTAGCAGTCTTTAATAGCATAAAGAAATAGAATAATGTCTATCCACTATACAGTACACCTGAGACTAATACAAAATAATATTGATTGTAATTATAATTGAAAAATAAAATTAAAATGTTAATATTTAAAAAATAGAAGAAATAGAATGGATTTTGTATTTGAAATGATGTGTACAAATCTTACACAGTAGTGATTTTGAACTATTTTTAAGTGGTGTAGTGCAGATTCTTAATCATCTATTAACCTCTCCCCCCGCAACACAGAGATTCCCCTTCAAATAGTCCAGTTTGGAAATCACTGATTACATCTAACCCCCTTTAAAGATGAGCAGATGGAAATTTATGATTTACTCAGATCATAGACTCAGTGATTAATGTGGGAAAAGACTACAAGTCTGCATATTCTCACTCCAGTGTACTTTGCATTTGTTCAGAAGATTATATGTAAGTTATTTTGAAGGAGAGATAGGAGAAATTCAAACTGTGAATTCACTAACCAACTAATTTAAATTTTCAAATAAATTTCTATCATTCCTCTATTATTTTGTGATGACAAACACTATGGTATTAGTTACAGGTGTAAAACGCTGTGATTAGACATTTATATTACTTACAAAGTGATCACCCCAATAAGTCTAGTACCCATTTGACACCATACATAGTTATTACAATACTAGAGGCCCGATGCACAAAATTTGTGCAAGGGCCTTGGCCCGGCCCCTGCCCGCTGCAGCCACGGCTGGGGACCTCTGCTGCCTCTGCTGTGGCCCCCGCCCACTGAATCTATGAATCTGTTTTTGTTCTGCTTGTTTATCTTGTTTAAAAAACATATAAATGAAATCATATGGCATTTGCCTTCCTCTGACTGATTTCATTATGTAGATGTGATTTTTGGTGCACTTTTTTTGGTCAATCCTATAATACTCAGATGAAAAGTAGGTGGTTATACCAGACTTTATATTACTAAGTACTAAAATAATTTAAAATTCTTTAGAATTAGTCTTTAATTATTATGTATAGGAAAGAATAGAGGAACATAGTTTATAATTACTACTTCCATTTGTAAGGTAACTTATTTTATAACTGAAATGTTCAGAGCTTTGTCTTTCAATGTCTTATCCTTTTTATAGTAACAAAAGAAAACTGCTTTTATTTATTTATTTGTTTGTTTATATTTTTTGTTAATCCTCTGGTGAGGATTAGATGTGAGGATTGACCTCGTAAGCACAGTTGTGATTTAGGGATAGCTTGGAAGAAGTTACATGAAAAGGAAGTGTTTAAGAAGTTTGCCTTAAATGCTTTAGGGCAACAAGGGATATTTTTTTGCCATTTCCTGAGAAACTGTTCACTGGTGCCCTGTGTAAGCAAATGGCATAGAAAAATGGCACTGGTACTGCCTGTTTTTCCCCCAAACAGGAAATACCTTAATATTGAGTTTATAAAGTTACTATGTATTGTGCTCATGGTAAAAACATGCTCCTAGTTTAGGGAAATTTAAAAGCAGAAAGTGAAGGTTTTGCTCCTTCCCTCTTCAATCCCACTCCTCATCTAAGGATATATAAACATATATTATTGTATTTACACAGTGAAATTATATGCCTCAATAATATTTGATGTCCATCTTTTAATTTTCTTAAATTATTTTTGTTGTGTTTGCATGATATTCTGTCATGTGGAAGTTCCTAATATATTTAAGGAATTCCTTATTGATGGACATTTTATTTTCTTTAAATTTTTTTGCTCTAATTATAAATGATTCACTAACGTTCTTGTTTATATCTTTAAGCTGTTGTAGAAGTGATTCAGCTGTGTTTATGCCTAGAAGTATTGCTAAGTATTATCCAACGTTAGTCCCAGTTTATAGTTTACAGCAGCAAACACTTTTTTTGGTTAATCCTCACCCAAGGATATTTTCTCCATTGATTTTTAGAGAAAGTGGAAGGAGGGAGTGGGGGGAGAAGAGAAAAGAGAAATGAAACATCGATGTGAGAGATACACATAGATTGGTTGCCTCCTGCACACGGCTGCAGTGGGACTGGGGATTGAACCTGCAACCCAGGTACGTGCCCTTGACCAGGAATCGAACTTGTGACCTGTTGGTGCATGGACCAACACTCTAACCACCTTGCCGCACTGGCTAGAGCAGCAAACACTTTTTGATTGTAGAACTATGCTGGCTTTGGGGATTTAGAGAGGAGAAGCTTGTCTTGGCTCTTTCAGGAGATAACCATGTACTAGATTGTGAATGGGTGTATTGATATATTTCCTAAGCTAGGAAGAAGTACTTTCGTTCTGATACATTTCTAACTCTGCTTCTATAATTCTTCAGAACTGAAACCGTATTTTGGAGTCTGAGAGATATTGTTTATGTGAATACATATGAAAAATCATACTTTTGGGCTATGTTTCTGGAAGACGTAGAAAGAAAGCAAATTTATTTTCTAACAGCACAATGTGGTTTGCTGTAATGTTAAATGTCAGTTCTAACACAGGCCTCATTTAAAAATATTTTAAGTTCAACACCTCCCTCTAGTGGAAAGAAGAAAAACTCTCTTAACTTCCAGTGTTCTTAGTATGATTTTATTTGTTAAACACACACACACTTTTTCACTTAAGGATCCAAGTAGCTTTTGTTTGGATTAGAAAATAAATTCTTTGACAAAATGGGAAAAATTTTCTTGGAAGGAGGCAAATTAATTTTGTATGAGATGTTTTATGGTTCTTTTTAATTTTCTTATATGTTATAATGCACCCCAGACTTGGGTTGTATTGATAAAACCATAAAATTAAAACAAATATTTGAACATATATAAATAACCAATATCCAGTATAACCAATCAATTCCATTAATATACCTAATATGTACCTTCTAGATCATGTATTTGTCATATTTGCTTCAGAATTAAAAACAAACAATAAATTGTTAGATTATTGAAGACTATTCTGAATCATTTCACCCTCCCATCAAAACCCTACCCCCAAAAGATGAACATTATTTTGAAGTTGGTGTTCAGTTTTCTGTCTGTGTACATTGATAGTGTATCATATTATTTTATCATTTTCTTTGTTTACAGAATATCATACAATATGCATTTTTGTGCACCTTATCTTTTTCACTTGTTTTATTGATATTTATTCAAGTTTACAAAGTAACTCTGGCTCATTCAGTTTAACTTATGTATGGTATTTTATCCTATGCATATACCATATTTGATTTATCCATTACTTGATTGATTGAGACTTAAGTTCTTTCCAAGTTTTAATTATTACAGATAGTGCTTCTGTGAACATCAGGTACTTTTGTTTATGTGGGTATGTATTTAATGCATATGCAATTTAATGCATGCCAAGTTGTTCTCCCAAATGGTTATACCAAAGTGAGAAAAGACTGTATTTCCTCTTACAGTCTCTTGAACACTTGGTATTTTTCAGATTTAATTTTTTTGGCAGTAAGATGTATATGAAATTATATCTCATTCTTGTTTAATTTTCTATTTCCCTGACATTGAGCATGATATGTTTATTGGATATTTGTTTCTTTTGTGAACTGACATTTTATATTTTTTCTTTTGGATTGTTTTATATTTTTATTAATTTAGAGGAACTTTTTATATATTTGGTTACCAGTCCTTGGTTATTAATATCCCTATTGCAAACATCTTTTTTTTTCTTTGTGGAGACAATTTACATTGTATTTGATGTATAATTTGAAATTTTAAGGTACTTGAATTTATCAGTCTTCATTCATAGTGCTTGTAATGTCTTATGTAACCTAAAATTATAAAGAGAATATATATTTTTTCTCTGTATAGCATGAGATAGGATCTAATTTTATTCTTTGCCAAGTGCATAGCCAAATGTCCCTGTGCCAGTTATTCAGCTCTCTATTCTGTTACTACTGAATGATTTACAATGTTGTCTGTTTCACATACCAAGTTCCTTTATATCTAAGGCTTGGTTCCTGGGTGTTCTGTTCTGTTCCACTTTTATATCTATTTATGAATAAATTATAAATTTATTATTTTCATAGATTTACAGTAAGTCTTGATCTCTAGTAGGTTAAGTTCTCCTCTCCTTATTCTTAGTATTTTTGGGGGGGCAAGAGGAGAATTATTCTTAGCCTTTACTGTTCCATGTGAGTTTGAGGATTGGCTTCCTGTATGCCACCAAAAAATCTTGTAATTTTGCTTGGGATTGGATTATACTGCTAGATCTATTTGGCAAAGAGTTGATTTTCTCAGTGCATATTACTTCTATTTACCATTCTTTTATATTTTTGCTCTATTTTCTGAAGGAATTTCCTCAATTTTATATTGCAACCTTTGTATTGCATTTTTATTTCTGCTTTTGGGTTTTTAATTTCCAAGAGTTCATTCTTGTTCTTTGACTATATCTTTTTACAGTAGACTTTTTTTGTTTCATGTTTGTAATATCTTAACTTTCTATGACTATAAGTCATACTTGTATTGAAGGTGTTTTTTTTCCCTGCCTCCCTTGATTATCTTTTTTTTTTTGATCATCATTTTTATTTTTGGTGTTAACAGTTCAGGCACATAGTGAAGGTTGTTAAAACAATAGAAGTCCAAATTATCCCGATAATTTAATCTTCAGATATATTTTTCACATAAGAAAAATTTGACAGACTTGAGACCCTTAAGTAAAATATGAAAATAGCATCAAGTTACTTTTTTGAAATTGCTTTTAGAAAAGTTATATCTTTGCTTTGTTTTATTAATTTAATTAATGCAATAAATTAATTTAACTACTCATTAAAACCCAAAGTTTTAGAAATACTACATTGTTCTAATTTTATCCTTGTAAATGATGAGAAGTATCAAAATTGAATCTAGTTAGTAAACTCTTTTTCCAGGATAGAGAGGGACATTTGTCAGGGTGATTTCTGATTTATTTGGAAAAGGAGATTGAGGTATTTAAGTAGAAGAGTGCCTGTTATTATTTGTCTTTCAGTAGTATAACAGAGATTTGAAAAGTTGAAAGCTGGAGAGAAAATGAAACACAGCCATCTAGTGGATGCAACTTTAAGAGCTGTAAGCTATAAGCATAAAGTACCATGAGCTCTCATCAAAATCTCTCGTGGGTTATTCTGAGGCATCCAGGCCAGTCATCCCTTATCACCCAAGGAGCAAAGTCCACCTGTATTACTAAATACTTTAAAATTTTAATGAGAGGGGAAAACATTATATATGGCAGTTGAACTACAGCATTCTGTAAAGATCCTCAGAGGCCATTTGAACTAGCATAGCATTTTAGTAAGCTATACATGTTTCAGTTGTAATATGTATTAATCAGATTTTAAAAATTGTAAACCTCCAATAATGCTTCTACAATACATGTATATCCTGAAACATTGCTGGAAAATAACTTGGCCTCTCTGGCCTATGCAGATTAATCTATTGTTCTGGTCTAAGCACAGATTTAGTTACTTATTGTCTACCACAGAATACACTTTCGTCATTGTTGGCTTATACATTCTGTTGATGCAAAATGAATGTTTTCTAGGAGCAAGATAGTGCTGTACAAAGTATGCACAAGAAAGTAGAAAAATTAGAAGCCGAACACATGGATTGCTCTGACCTTTTACGGCAACAAACAAGTGAACTTGAACTTAGCACTCAACGAGAGGAACGTCTTCGAAAAGAATTTGAGGTATACTTTCTCATTCTTTTATAACATACTAGGGACCCAGTGCACGAATTCGTGCACATTGAAAGGAACTGTGGGCCGCGAGGCTGTGGTGGGCACAGGGGCGGGTCTGGCCCATCCTCTGCGCCCCTGCCCGGCCCTTCCTGCCACAGCCCCTGGTCTCCTCTCTGCCGGCAGCCCTGCTCCCACGTGCTGACAGCTTTGGCCCTGCTCGCACCTGCTGACAGCGCCAGCAGTGGGTGCGAGAGGCTGGCTGCTTCGGCACCAGCTGGGGTTTGAGAGGGGCCGGCGGCAGCAGTGGGTGTGAGTGGCAGCTCCAGTGTTGGCAGTGGGTGTGAGAGGTGGCTGCCGGCCCTGATTGCCCCTCTGGAGCAAGGGTAGTTGGAGAAGCCCTGAGGGGCGATTGAGGCCGGCAACTGCCACTTGCACCTGCTGATGACACTGAGTGATCGGGGCTGGCGCTGGCAGTGGGCACAAGTGGCATCTCTGGCGCTGGCGGTGGGTGCGAGCGGGGCCGGCACCGGCAGCAGGTGTGAGTGCCAAGTGGGACCATGGCATGGGGAAGCAAAGAATTTTAAGTAACTACCAGAGCTCGCCCTCGTGACAGCGACCAGCGCCCCGCTTGGTCTGGCGCCCCTGCTCACCTCTTCCACCATCCCACCGTGGCCGACGCCTGCCACGTTCCTCGCTTTGCCACCTGCTGCTGATGCCCACCATGTTCTGTGTGTGCCCCCTGGTGGTCAGTGCATGTCATAGCTACCGGTTGTTTGGTTGGTTGGTTGTTCTGCCGTTCGGTCTATTTGTATATTAGCCTTTTATTATATAGGATATATGTTTCCAGTCAGTAATTTCAGGTCAGAGAAAGTTTTACTGTACAATAAAATAGGAAACTGCTTTTTAAGCATTTATTGTTATAGAATATTTGGCTTTTTTGAAAACTTTTGAATCTGAGTAAATTATATTTTGTTTCTACTTTTTAATATTAATTCTCATGAAATATTGGGAAAGTTTTAGGGTAATTATTTACATTATGAGTTTGAAGAAGCAATACAGGGAAAGATTTTATATACATAATATTAAATTCTAAGTTTGTAGTTTGAATCATGAATTCTAGCTACATGATTTTGTGGAGTAGTTCTCAGAAAAGACTAGATGAAAAAGGGATATCAGTTTACAAATGAAAAATAAAAGTATGATTTTTATGAATGATTAATACTGATAAACATTTTATTTATTTTTTAAAAATATATATTTTATAGATTTTTTTACAGAGAAGAAGGAAGAGGGATAGAGAGTTAGAAACATCAATGAGAGAGAAACATCGATCAGCTGCCTCCTGCACACCCCCTACTGGGGATGTGCCCGCAACCAAGGTACATGCCCTTGACCGGAATCGAACTTGGGACCCGTGAGTCCGCAGGCCGACGCTCTATCCACTGAGCCAAACCGGTTAGGGCTACTGATAAACATTTTAATTAATCTTGAGAGAGATTGAATTTATTTGTTAATTCTACTTCTTTTTAAAATTTCCTTTTGCTTGGTGGGAAATGAAATATTTTACTAGGTAGCCCTTGCTGGTTTGGCTCAGTAGATAGAGTGTCAGACAATGGACTGAAGGATCCTGGGTTCGATTCCAGTCAAGGGCACATATCTGGGTTGTAGGCTCATCTCTGGCCCTGGTCAGGCTCATGCAGGGTGCAGGAGGCAACCAATTGATGTGTCTCTCTGACATCGATGTTTCTCTCTCTGTGTCTCTCCCCCTCCTTTCCACTCTTTCTAAAAGTCAATAGAAAAATATCCTTGGATGAGAATTAACCAAAAAAAGGTAAAAAATTTGTTTTTACTAAATATAGAAGTTTTCCTAAACATAACTTATAACTATTATTAGGAAAAGAAATCTTTATAAAGAGTATTTGCTGATAAAATGCTACAGGTACTCTCATTAAACTCACTGTGTCATTTAATTTTGTTTTGGGAATTTTAACCAAAGAAATAGATAAAGGCAAGAACAGCAATAAGAATTACAATTTTTAGAAAGAAGGAGGTCTGATTTTTATTATTATAGATATATTTATAACCTTCAATAGTCAAGAAAATCAACTTTAAAATTATTAATGCTAGTAAGAATATTTAGCTAGGAGGCCAGAAAGAAAATAATATCCTATATAATAAAAGGCTAATATACACATCAACCGAACGGCAAAACGACCAGTCGCTATGATGCGCACTGACCACCAGGGGGCAGACGCTCAACACAGGAGCTGCCCCCTGGTGGTCAGTGCACTTCCACAGGAGGAGTGCAGCTCAGCCAGAAGCCAGGCTCTAAGGGGAGCGGGCCTAAGCCGTCAGTTGGACATCCTCCAAGGGCTCCTGGACAGCAAGAGGGTGCAGGCTGGGCTGAGGGACCCCTCCTCCAGTGTATGAATTTTCATGCACTGGGCCTCTAGTATGATCTAATAAAGAGGGAATATGCTAATTGGCCCTAATTCCATCACAAAGATGGTGGTGCCCACAGCCAATAAGGAGGGAATATTGTAATTGACTGCCTTGCCCTCAAAGATTGCTGTGCCTACAGCCAATAAAGAGGGAATATGCTAATTGACTGCCACTCCCTCAAAGATGGTGGTGCCCACAGCCACAAGATGGCAGCGCCCAGTCCCCTCAGCCCCCCAGCCACCCAGGGCCGCCTGAGACTCAGGTAACCAGGGCTGGCCGAGGCTTGTGCTGCCGGCAGTGGCAGCAGCAGAGGTGTGATGGGGCGTCGCCTTCCCCTGATCACCAGGTCGCCTCCCGCCCCAAGGGCTCCCGGACTGTGAGGGGACAGGCTGGGCTCAGGGACCCCCCCCTCCAGTGTATGAATTTTCATGCACTGGGCCTCTAGTATGATAATAATTATGTTTATACTAGAGGCCCTGTGCATGAATTCATGCTTGGATGGGGTCCCTCAGGTTGGCCTGCAGAGATTGGGCCCCAGCTTGTGCCCCAAGCCTCACAGCACCACAGCCCCACAGCCCCTCCTGGCACCCTGCCTTGTCCTGGCGTCACCTGCTCACCTGCTCCACCATCCTGCCTCGGTCCCACTCTCATTTGGGCCCATTGGGGCCTGCAGCACTTCTGCTGCTGCCTGCTGCCAGCACCATGTCCTCGATGCCCGCCATATTCCACGCTGTCCCCTGGTGGTCAGTGCATGTCATAGTGAGTGGTCGAACTCTGTCTCCACCTGCTGCCTGTCCGGGGTCCCGCAGCCCGGCCTGCCCCCTCACAGTCTTGGTCAGACAACTGCTCAAGGGGACATTTGCATATTAGGCTTTTATTATATAGGATTCTTACATACTAGCAATAATCAGAAAATAAAATACTAAAAAAGTTTTTTTCACCACAGTGACAAAAATAGTAATACAATTAAGAACAAATACATTAAAAATTATGAAATTTAACTGATAGTCTTAAAAGAAAATGCAAGACATTTTATGAACATTTAACATTGTAAAGACAAAAATTGTTCTCAGATTATATTATGGGTTAAAGCTGTTCGAATGAAAACTTTAATGGAATTATTTTGGGAAGACAGATTCTGAAATTCATGTGAAAGACTAAAGAGCCAGATGAGAATATTAAAACATTTTGATTATTTATGAGTGGGGACTTATATTATCAGAAGTGAATACATACTGTAAAGCTTCAGTGACATATCAGTTGTCATTTTTGGTTGTATGCAACAGAAACCAACTTTGGTTAACTAAAGAAGGGACTTCAGTGGAAGAATATGGGAATCTTATTCACAGAATCATAAGACACACTGTGAGGAATCAAGCTCAGAAAGCATGAGCCCCAGACCTTCTCTAAGGGTCTCTGAAGCAGAAAAGATGGATGAATTTGGGGTAAACTGGTATCAATAATTTTCACTCAAAAGTAACTTTATTCAAAAATTACAAAATCCAGGAAGAGAGCATTTGATTGAAAGAAGTCATTTGCCCCAAATAAATCCCTCTCAGTTCTATTAAAATTGAAGCCCAAATACATTCTTACAGAGAAAATCAGGGTGCTAGTACCATAAAAAGGGGACAAGATTGTTGCGTGGCCAAAAAGTACAGTAACTTCAAGACTAGACTTTCTATTTTTCATTAGTACTACTTTAAAAAATTTTTGTTTTTTAATTACAGTTTAGATTTAGTCTTATTTTTTAATTCATTTCAGATGTACAGCATAGGGTTAGACAACCATATATATTTTATAAAGTGATACCTCTGATATTTTAAGTTCCTACCTGGTGCCATACATAGTTATTACAGTATTATTGGTTATATTCCCTATGCTATACTTTCATCCCTGTGACTATTTTGTAACTACCAATTTACTTCTTTACTTCTAGATCCCTTCACCTTCTTTTACCCAGGCCCCAACCCTCCTCCTCTCTGGCAATCATTAGTCTGTTCTCTGTATCCATGAATCTGTTTCAATTTTGTTTGTTCATTTAATTTGTTTTTTAGATTCTACATATAATTGAAATCATATGGTACTTGCCTTTCTCTGTCTGACTTTACTCACTTAGCATAATACCCACTAAGTTTATCATGCTATTGCAAATGGTAAAATTTCATTTTATTTTTATGGTCAAGTAATATTCCATTGCATATATGTACCACCACATTTTTATCCACTGGTCTACTGATGAGCACTTGTGATGGTTCCATATCTCGGCTATTGTAATAATCCTGCAGTGAACATAGGGGTGCATATATTCTTTCAAATTAGTGTTTAGGGTCTCTTTGCAAATATACCCAGAAATGGAATTGCTGGGTCATTTTTTATTTTTTTGAGGAACCTTCATATTGTTTTCCATAGTGGCTGTACCAATCTGCAGTCCTACCAACAGTGCACGAGGGTTTTCTTTTCTTCACATCACTTGTTTTTTGTTGATTTATTGATGATATCCATTCTGACAGGTGTGACATGATATCTGGTAGTTTTAATTTGCATTTCTCTGATGATTAGTGACATTGAGCATTTTTTCATATGTCTATTGGCCATCTGTATGTCCTCTTTGGAGAAGTCTAAGTCCTCTCTCCGCTTTTTAATTGGATTGCTTGTTTTTATGGGGTGTTGAATTTTATAAGTTCTTTATAAATTTTGGATATTAACCCCTTATCAGATATTTCACTGGCAAATATCTTCTCCCATTCAATAGTTTGTAACAACAAACTAATAGAACAGAATTGAAAGGCCAATAGTAGATTTGTAAGATATTTATAAAAATCTAGTATATTAAGCCTTGGCCAGGTGGCTCAGTTTGTTGGAGTGTCGTCTCATACATCAAAAGATTGCAGGTTCGATTCCTGATCAGGGTACATACATAGGTTGCAAGTTCTACCCCCTGTCAGGGCGCCTACGGGCAGCAACTGATTGATGTTTCTCTCTCACATCAATTCTCTCTCTCTCTCTCTCCCTCTCTCTCTCCTTTTCTCATTCTCTCTCTAAAATCAATAAAACATATCCTTGGGTGAGGATAAAAAAAATTTAGTATATTAAGATATTTCAAATCCGTTAGGATACGACAGATTATTCAGTGAATCGTGTTGAAACAATTGGTTAACCATTTGGTACAAAATAAAATTAGATTCCTATCTTACATCATATTCTAAAATAAATTCCAGTTGGATTAAAAAGAGTGAAATATTAAAAATGATGCTAAACTAAGAAGAAGAAAATTGGGATTAATTTTCTCTGTTCTCTTAGTGCTATATGATTTACTACTAATCATAAAAGCAGTGGAACAAAGTAATAAAGAAATAGATTTATGGCTTTGACTATGAAAATTAATATCATATGTAAGTGAAACCCTCCACTAAAGACAAAGATAAATGAGAAAAATATTTACAGCAAAGGGTAAATATATTTCTATTTCTATGTCTCTATAGCTCTGAGCAAACTGCAAATAACATTGCCCTTTACTCAGCTGGCAAAGAATGCAAGTGGGGTAGATTAGGGAGAGAGGAGTTTGGTTTTAGATATGTAAACTGACATGCTCATTAGACATCCAAGTGGAGATGTTGAGTAGGCAGTTGAATATGTGAGTATTGATCTTAGGAAGCCTTAATGTAGGGACGATAAGGAGATGTGTGCCAAATATTTCATTGGGAAATTTTGAAATGTTATGATTTATATAGGTCTTTTCTCTATGTTTCTTTAGTTTCTGCAAAGGGTGATCTGCTAGTTTCCCTTTTGGTGGTTATAAAATGGAAGAAGGAAATGGAGGGAGAGTCTGGGTATCATGTTGTTCAGTAGCAGACTTTGCCGTGGTTTCAGTCTTGTGTACCCCTCTCCCTGCCCCCTCCCTGTGTATCCCTCTGTCCATGAGCCTCTGGTTCAGAGTCACACTCTCCTGTGCAGTGGTTCTGGAGAGGTATTTTTTGGCTATTTGGGGTGCAGGTGGATGCCTGGAAGTTAAACTTGTCATATTGATGATATTAAAAAACCCCAACAACTTGGAGGTATAGTTTACATGCTACAAATTAACTTATTTATAGTGTATCATTCAGTGTCTTTTAGTATATTCACAGAGTTGTGCAACTGTCACTATATTTATTTTTAGAATGTTTTCAGCTCCTCAATAAGAAACTCCATACCAAATAGCCATGACTCTCCTATTTCCCCTTCTCTCTCAACCCTAAGCAACCATTAGTCTACTTTCTGTATTTATAAATCATTAATCTACTTTTTTCTTTTATAGATTTGCCTGTTTTGGATATTTCATATTAATGGAATCATGCAATATTTGGTCATTTGTTATGGACTTTTTTCACTTAGCATGATGTTATTCTTTTTTATTACTGAATAATATTCCATTGTATTGTATACCACATTTTGTTTATCCCTTCATCAGTTGATGGACATTTGTGTTGTTTCTACCTTTTGGCTATTATGAGTAATATCTCTGTGTACATTTGTGTACAAGTTTTTGTGTGGACATGTTTTCAGTTCTCTTGGGTATATAGTTAGGAGTGGAATTACTGGATCATGTGCTAACTCCATGTTTAGCTTTTTGAGGAACTATCAGACCATTTTGCACAGTGGTGGTACCATTTTACACTTTGTGATTTGCATCTCTCCAATGACTAATGATGTTGAATATCATTTTATGTGATTATTGGTCATTTGTATATTGTATATTAGCTCCACTGTCCATTTTTAATGGGTTATTTGTATCATATGAATGTAGGATGTGAATAATAGGGGAAAGTGGGTGTGGGGTATATAAAGTCAAGTGTGAACTTGGCAAAGATAAAATTATTCACATTCTTACCATACATGGTCTAATTTTACGTAAGTTTAGAGAACCAGTAAAAATGAGATTATATTCTAAATAATATTTTTAGCTTACTCGTCACTTGTGCTGAACATTTTTCAGGCCAATAAATTCAGTAATATATCATCATATTTTACATAATCATTTAAAATATGTAGTTTGTGGATGGCCTATTAAAAAAAAAGGCATAGAGGGACTCTCTGGCTTCTTAGTCTGGCGGGGTTGGGCCACGGCCACTTTGTAGCAGGTTTGGGGTAAGAGCTGGTCATAGACCAACTTTGGCCCTGGGGAATTTGTCTTCAACACCTGTGGGGGTGCAGCGGCCTGAGTTCTAAGCTCAGGCTGAAACTATAGGTCCAAGTCATTGAAGCTGGAATGCTGTGGTGCTGGTATTTTAACTGACTTATACCAACTATCACTCTACTCTTTACAACGCCCAAGTGCCTTTAATGAAGTCAAATAGTCTTCTATAACTTGTGGCAGCCATGTGTCTGTGCATCATCACAGAAGTTAGAGCAGTACCGAAGTGCTGATGGTAAAAGGGCAGTGTAGCAGTTGCTTTCTATTCATCTTTTAATTCTCACAACTCTATGAAGTTACCATTCTCTAATTTTACAGGTGAAGCAACAGGTTTGGTATTGATTCAAGATCCCATCACTAGGCATAGCCCCGCATAAGAAGCCTCACATGTAACTTTTTGGCTATGTGACCTCTGGAAAGCCACTTATCTCTCTTGAAGTGTCCTGGTGTAACAGTAGAAATATTTAAACAGGTTAAATATTTCTCCCATCTCTTGGGGACGAGACCATAGTAGAGCTATTAAGAACATAAGCTCTTCACAGCATTTAATTACATAGAACCTACAGATGTTCTCCAAAATTTGATACAAAGGGAGCATGTGTCCTCATATTGGGTGTTTTCTATGAATGTGGCACAGTGAGCTGTAAGAAGGGGTATGAAGGACACCATGGTGCTGGGTTGTTAGAATAGAAAACACTGGAGCTGATGAGGAAGGTTTCACACGGGAAGAAATGGGACTGCGGCACGATGAACAGAGCCCAGTATTTGCCAGAAGTTCTTGCTGTTGCCCAGCTCTGAATGTCTACACATACCTCATTTTCCAGAAGTCTTAAATAAAAGTATTTAATATTCAAAAAAAGGAATAGAGTTAAAGTTCTGAATATACTTAGAATTTAAGAAAATCATTTAGAAGTCACATTAGGATGCTGGAAAACCCTCTGATCATCACTAAACACATTTTAATTGTCTTAGAGGTGTGAAAAAGTACTAGGTAACAGTGATTTCTTTTTTGTTGATAAAATGCGTGGTAAGCTAATTTAGACTCCATTGAGGAAATATCTAATGCCTAAACTTTAGGATTTGTTTTTATAAGTTAGTATTGATTTATTCCTTACAAAATATTTACTTGCCCCAATTTTTTAAAAAATATATTTTATTGATTTTTTACAGAGAGGGAGGGAGAGGGATAGAGAGTTAGAAACATCGATAAGAGAGAAACATTGATGAGAGAGAAACATCGATCAGCTGCCTCCTGCACCCCCCCTACTGGGGATATGCCTGCAACCAAGGTACATGCCCTTGACCAGAATCGAACCTGGGACCTTTCAGTCCGCAGGCCGACGCTCTATCCACTGAGCCAAACTGGCTACGGCCCAATTTTTTTTTTTTTATTGATTGATGTTGCAAATATAAAATTGTTTCAGGGTAGGTTTATTTATGTGTGTATGCTTTTTTTTTTTTATTTAGCTACTCTGTAAATACTTTTGCTATTACCTGGTCTCTGCTTTTGGAGAATTTGAAGTTTTGAGGGTAATCCAGATAGTCTCTTTTATTCATTTTTAAAGAATTTTATAAACAGACAGGTATAGTCCTTTGACTTATCTATGATTCTTGACCCTTAAAAAGTTTACTTAATATTTTATTTTGGGGAATGTATTTTGTATTGGCTATTTGCCCAGATGATGACATAATAAAGGAGAAGGTAAATTTTTGAAGAGCATTTAATTTTGGTTTTTACATTTAATTGTGGAGACATTAATAATAGTAATTCTAGGTACTTAAGAAATTGTCAGTGGTATTTAAAAAAAAGGTTTTTATTGATTTTTTTTTTTTGAGAGAGAGAGGAAGAGAGAGGGATAGAGAGATAGAAACATTGATGAGAAAGAAACATTAATTGGCTGTCTCCTGCATACCCTCTACTGGGGATCAAGCCCACAACCCAGGCATATGCCCTGACCGGGAATCAAACCGGTGACCTCTTGGTTCATGGGTTGACACTTAACCACTGAACCACACCATCAGGGCTGTCAGTGGTATTTTTAAAAAAGGATTATGGGATAATAATAGAGAAGGAAAATTGTTAAAATTTTAATTAACTAGAATACATTACATAATGTCAGTAATATCAGGCTAAAGCAACAAATATAGTAGACATTTAGTCTAATAAATATTTAAAACTTTAGTGAAGCTTTTCAATAGTTGCATTTCATGAAAGAGTGATTTCTTTATGTGCTTGGGCCAAAGAAGTTCATATATATTTTAAATCTGATAAGGTAAATACCATTGTGTGGCTTAATCATCCTAACATGAATCAATGGTTTCTTAGATTAAAAAAGCAAACAAACTCCCAATCCAATTTCATAAATGTGGTGCTGGATCCCCAGAACCAAGGGAAAAGTGAACTGCAAAAAGAAATATCCATGGCTTTTATAAACCTTGCTACAACTAGGGGAGGTATTTTTTTTTTTTTTATCATGGGAAATAAGCTTAACTCAATAAGAAAAGAGAAAAGAGAAGATGCAAACCTAATTCTGAGAGAACGGAAGATCTTGTGAAGATTACAGCGGAGAGAACAGTCTTTGCAAATAAGTGCCGAATTGCTTCTGTCAGTCATATTCTATATTGTAGTAATATAAAGGGTAAAATGTAGCTGTCTTCTCTACCTGTATACTCCACTCAAGTGAAAAAGGAAAAGAAAAATGTATCTTTTCATATTGTCCATGAAGGCAACTTCATGGGATTCATCTTTTTAAAGCCAGCATGTGTTTGTAGGAATTATTTTTAAAAACCTATTTGTGTTGATTACTAGCAATAAAGTAGGTAAATGATGAAATCACTTGGTTTATATAATTGTGCTTATAAGTATTGTACATTTTCGTATTTATGTTTATAATGGGTTATCAGATTGTAAACTCATTAAAAAATGTGTTAAATGCTTAAGTTTTTGTTGCCAGAAAAGGTTTTAAAAATGATTTGTAAAGATGCCAAATTAATTACCATGCTAATGAGAATTTGTGGTCTCTGAAGTCTGTTCCTGAAATTTCCTAGTTTTATTATCAGGTTTTTATACCTAAAACTAATAGAAAACTTTTTCCCCTATTAAACTACTATTCTTTCTTTCTATCTATCTATCTATCTATCTATCTATCTATCTATCTATCTATCTATCATCTATCTTCCTATCTATTTTCATTGCCATTTATCCCCATCTATGTCCTCTTCCACCCTCCCCCTAATCATCACACTGTTGTTCATCCCTCCTATTTTACAATTTGAGTGGTATATTTCATTATTCATTTCTTGTGAATAAAAAAAGTTGCTGTGTTCTCCACTTTATTGCTGTAGTCATCCTGCTGCCTTCATATGTCCGTTCTGAAACTTTTAAGTCTCTGGTTATTTGCCATCCTCAGTGACTAACAGGTTTCTCTCCTCAAACCGCACGGTTAACCATGGTTAAGATGATGGACACATAGAGCTCTGAATATCTGTACACTCAGCTATTTCTTGAGATTGCTATGTAATTTTAGAGTGAGGAGTGCTTTAAGTGAGCCTATTTATAAAAAATAACCTACAGGATTCTGGAAAACAAGTGTGATTTGGCCATTAATAAAACAGTTACAAATTAATTGTAATTTATAGCAGAGAATTATAAGGAATGTCCCTTAGAGGCAAATCAGTTTTCATTCATGACACACATCTTTTTTTCTTATTTGTAATGGAAATGCTTATAGGTGTGTCAGCACCTCTTTTGGCCTCATGATAAGAGCTGAGGATCTAGTATGGGACCTAGCATATGGTAGGTACTATTTAAATGTTCCATTTTCTTTTTTGGTTACCTATATAGTAAATATCAATGAGATGATCATGAAAAGTTGCAAACATGTTCATTTGTTTTTAATAATCTTCTAAACATTTTTATAAAGTAATATTTGCTTGATGGGATTGAAAATAAATATAACATATTTGGATTTCTGTGAAGGTAGAGTTCAGTGGATTGGATTTCCCTGACCTGGAGGTCAGCTATTCACTTTTACACAGCAGTTCCAAGTCACAAAAGAAGCATTAATTTTGCTCCTGACTAGAATTGTTTTTCTCATATATTGTGCTGGCTACATGCAAAATAAGAGAGCTACTTAAAAAAAAATCCAAATCTTCAAATAAGAATGCCTTATAAAGATTTAAAATATTATGTGCTATATTTTATTGACCTGTTTTATAAAACATAGCATATTGTTGTGTCAAATGACAAAAATACATATGACACTTCTTTGAAAAGTGTGGAATATTAATATTCAGTTATAGGATTGATATAATCAATGACGTTAATGTAAGTACACTCTCTTTTGTAGATGTGCCACTTAGCAATATCAGTGCTTAAAAAAAGAGTCCATATTAAAGGTCAGACTAATTGAATAACAAATATTCCTTTTTAAGTTCTTTGATTAGGACAAGGATGATAAATAGTAAAGGACTCATAGATTATTCTTAGTTATAACCCTTCCCCACCCCCCATATATGAGTCAGGTTAAGTGGCATGATACCATGGTGCTTCTGTTTTTCAAGTACTTGTTAAATACTTAGAGACTTTGACCCTTTAAGATGTCTTTTTTGGTAATAAAAATACTTGGATATCTTCAGTTTAAGGGCTTAAAGTACAGTAACTACACTTTTCTCCATACATAGGTAGGGAATAAGTATTATAATTATTAATGCACATATAATAAATTAGTTATGGTCACTAAAGTATAACAAAATATCCTTACCACTAAAGTAACCATTATATACTTAGTCTGTGATGATTGAGTCTCTTAGAATCACCTTTTTGAATATGGATTATTACTATATTGGTTATTTGCAAAAATGTCCATTAATGGAAATATCAGGTGATAAAATCTGGAAAAACAGTTAAATACACAGCCACTTTCTATTTAGATAGCTGTTGACATTCTGGGGTAAACTTTGTGCAACTGTTTGGAAACAGTGCCACCTCACATACTACTGAGAAATTCCTAACTAGTTGGTACTTGTATGATAGTTCCTTCCCTATTTTTACTTTCTTTATTTTTAAATGCACTTTTAATTGATCTAAACTACTCAGCAAGGTCAGTAACCATTTCAACCCCTAATCTGTTAGACTCGTATCCTGGACAGTATTGAGAAAGAGGGTTTATTTCATTATTTCACTTAATCTATGGTGTGAGAAAAACAAGGCATGATATCAGTTTAGATGAAAAGTGTGGCTGACAGCCAAATCCAGTCCCTGTATTCCATATATCTTTTTTAGTTTTCTTTTTTTTTTAAATTTGTAAATAAAAGCTTATGATGTAAGCTTTCATGGCATCTTCCTTGGAAGTCCCTTTGAGCTCATTTCAGGCATCCACGTGGCCTTGCCTTGGAGGTCCAGCATCCATGGCTTGTTTGTAGTGGCGGTAGGCAAACAAGCATCTCCTTGTCTGATGGCTTGGTCTTGTGCTTTAACATCCTCAGCGACTTTGTGAGACTCCGCCTGAGACATGCTAGTGGGGTTGGGTGCAAGGATTCCAGGGAGCTCGTGGAGGCGGCGATGAGCAGGAAGCAGGATCCCATTTTTCTCGAGTCCATTTTAGTGGACTAAATTTTGTATATCAGAGTTTTACTGCTTGACTAATTCCTTTCAGTTCACATATATCCTCTGAGCTGGGTATGTTCTATTTGAGGAGAAAATAATGTAGTAGGTGCTTTTTGGTCCAGTCTTTCAGCAAATGCATTGTACACATGTTTTCATAACTTTTGTGAAACTTTGGAACAGGTCCATGGGAGCCATGGGAACAAATGTGTGGAGAACAAATGTCTCAATATGTTTGGTTAATTCTGTTGCTGAATTGGAGCCTGCAGCTCATGCCCTGTGTTATGCTAAGGCAACATGTATCAAAGGGTTGGAAAGGAGACATCAATCTCTGTATTTCCATATTCAGATAATGAATACTCACTGTTCTTAAGTGCAGATTACCTAATTGGGCTTAGTGTGATTTAATGAGACATGTCATAAAAAAAAAAGGTATGGTGAACATTTAGTATTTACTGAAATAAAAATCTCTTGGCAGTATATTGCAGTAGGAAAGGACATCAGAACCAGCGAATGAAGAATAAATTATGTGACTGTTGTGTTATATAAATAACTCTGCTGTGCATAGTGTTAGGGAACAGACATGTATAGTGTAATACTTGTAGTACAGGCAAACCTTTATATAGCTAATTGACTTGTGGTATATATGAATTTGTGTTGGATTTTGTGTTTTAATATGAATTCCATTATGTTTTCTGCCCTTACTTTGTTGATTACATTAGGATTGGATACAGATGAGACAGTTTATGATTGTTGTGCTGCTTAATCTTAGGCAGTATTATTGGGAAAAACATTTTGTGAATAGCATGTTGATGTTCCTCTAGCACCCTCTGCTGGATATAAGGATTAATTCACCAGACTAGAAGATTTAAAAATACATTTATTAGCAGGGTTGCTTTAACTTAATAATGTCTATCAACAAAGCCCACTTTTGGAATGACTTAGCTTAAAGATTTGAATATATTTTTGCTTTCCTTACCGATGAATTGATAGTTTTAGTAATAATAAACATTTTTAAAACTCATTTTCTTCTGGCTATTTCATTCAAAGTAGGAAAGTCTGAAAATAAAGATATGACCTCTCATTTATTATTTCAACCCATTTCGTTTTGTTCTAGGCAGGAAAAACAACCTATTCTTGACTTGGAATGAAAATTAGGTAACTAATTAATATGACACAACATATACATAAAAAATGAAAAGAAGACTGCTGATTCTTTTATCATGGAGTAACTGAATATTCCATATTTTAATAAAATATAAGACTACTATTTTGATAGAGAAACTTATGCATATGCTTTTTGAAATCTAAAAAAATATATTAGCTTTGTTCAACTGGTTTCTTCCCTCTATCTGCCTTTTATTAGCCTTTCTGGTTCTAATCCTTTATTCTCAATGTCTATGGGCTGTTTTCTTGTGACTGCTTAGACTTCTTCTAACTCATAGAACCCAAAACAAGCATACTGAAGACTGAGGAAGTTGACTATAATTCTTTAAGGACAGAAACTTTATCTTGTGGTGTTTACATTATTTTTTCTTTTTTTACTGATATTGGACCCACCTCAGGTAATGGTCAGTTCAAAATCTGACTAAACATAAGAGATTCCCTGTAGTAGCAGGTACCATGCATAACTTATATCTACAAACAATGGGGATCCCTTGTTCCAAGGATTCAAAGGCAGCACTTAGAGGGCATTTTTATCAGAAACTGAGAAGTGGCTGTCACTTCTTTGACATTGTCTTTGGTTCTGACGCTCAGGAACTATTTTTATTTTTTAATTGAGAAATACTTCACATATCATAACATTAACCTTTTTAAAGTACACAATTCAGTGGTTTCTAGTATAATCCCAAAGTTGTGCAGCATTGCCATTATCTAATTCCAGAACGTTCTCATCACTCCAGTAAGAAACTTCATGTCCATTAGCAGACATTCCTCATTCTTCCCTTTGCCCCTAGTTACTGGGAAAGGGTAACTAACACACTTTCTGTATCTGTTGATTTGCTGACTCTGGACATTTCATATAAATGAAGCCATACAATATGTGTTCTTTTGTGTCTGAGCTCTTTCACTTGACATACGTTTTCAAGGTTCCTGTAAGTTGTAGCATGTATTGGTACTTAATTCCTTTTTATGGCTGAGTAATATTCCATTTTATGGATATATCACAGTTTGTTTATCCATTCACCAATTGATGGTCATTTAGGTTGTGTCCACTTTTGGCTATTATGGAAAATGCTGTATGAACATTTTGTGTGTAAGTTTTTGTTTAAACATGTTTTCATTTCTCTTTGCTTATGCTCAAAAAATGTATGCACAACTTGAATCATTAATTCCAAGGGGTTAAATCTGAAAGAAACATCATTGGAGCTATCAGCTGTTGTGTGTATACATTTTTTTGGGACGCCCTATATATCGACATGGAAACACACTCAATGTCATTAACCACTAGGGAGATGCGAACTAAAACTAAAATGAGATACTATTACATGCCTATTTGAATGTCTAATTCCTCCTCTCCCCCAAAAAAGACACACAAAAATGACCATGTCAGGTGTTGGTGCTGATGTATAAAATAGGAAACAATATGAAAAACAGTTTGGCAGTTTCATAAAAATTAAATGTACACCATTTGACCCAGTCATTGTACTCTTCACTATTTTCCCCAGAGGAGTGAAAGTGTATGCCCATACAAATGCTCATAACATTTTCAGTTGTAACTTCCCAAACTGGAAACAGCTCCAATGTCCATCAGCAGATGAACAGATACACCATTGGGAATGAACTATTGATATGTGTAACCACATGGATGAATCTTAAAATAATTATGCTAGGGAAAAGGCAAATAATCAAGTGTACACGCTGTATGATTCAATTTATATAAAATTCCAGAAAATGTAAATTGACCTGTAGTGACAAAGATCAGATCAGCAGCTATTTCAGGATAGGCATGCAGTGGTCAGCACTGGATGGAGGAATTACCAAGGGCCACCAGGAATCTTCAAGGGATAATAGAAATAGTTCTTGTCTTGATTATGACAGTGATTTCTTGGGTGTCTCTGTGTGTCAAAACATCAAAGTATACACGTTCAATATATGTAGTTTATTATATGTAAATTATACCTTAATAAAAAGGAAAAAGCAAGCAAGCTCTGGAACAGTCTTCCTGAGCATGATTTTTACATGAATTAAAAAAAAGATTTTTATTGATTTCAGAGAGGAAGGTAGAGGGAGAGAGAGATAGATACTTCAGTGATGAGAGAGAAAGATTGATTGGTGGCCTTCTGCATGCCCCACACTGGGGTTGGAGCCCGCAACCTGGGCATGTGCCCTGACTGGAAATCGAACTGGTTCATAGGTTGATGCTCAACCACTGAGCCATGCGGCTACACGAATTTTTATTTTTATTTTTTTTATTTTTATTTTTAATATTTTATTCATTTTTTTACAGAGAGGAAGGGAGAGGGATAGAGAGTTAGAAACATCAATGAGAGAGAAACATCGATCAGCTGCCTCCTGCACACCCCCTACTGGGGATGTGCCCGCAACCAAGGTACATGCCCTTGACTGGCATCGAACCTGAGACCCTTCAGTCTGCAGGCCGATGCTCTATCCACTGAGCCAAACTGGTTAGGGCTACACGAATTTTTAACATGACTTTTACACTCCTACAAAGTAAAGAAGAGAGGCCATGGTAATTTAAAGTGTTAATTACAATTCTAGACTATAGTCAACCATATCCACTTTAAATATTGATGTTTATTTAAAACATACTTTTAATTTGTTTTCAGGTGACTACACTACGAGTGAGGAAATTAGAAGAAAATATTGAAGCAGAAAGAGCAGCACATTTGGAATCAAAATTTAACTCTGAAATTATTCAGGTAAAATGTGAACAAATTTTTTGTATGGATTTTACTAAGCCGGGAAAAACAGCATTATATTCAGAGAACCAAGGTGTGCATTTAGAATGGGTAGCATATTGTTAAGACACTCATTATCCTATTTACTATACAGGTATAGTCTTTCCTGTATTAGAGGAGGTTTGCACAGTTCAGCGCACAGGCCAGATTTCACTGCCTGTTCTTGTGAATTTTTATCTCGTCTACTTTTATGCTACAGTGACGAAGTGGAGTCGTTGCAACAGACACCTCATGGCCTGCAGAGTCCAAAATATTTATCATCTGGCCCAGAAAGATTTGCTGATCAGAGTGTTCTTTTTATCCACAGTAATGGGATGAATTTATTTTGGAAAACATTAAAAATATGCAGCTTTATTTATTGAGTGTTTATCCTGTACATATAGCCTATCAGTGTGTTAAAAGCTGCAAGAATAAAAAGCGAAGGAGCTTCTTCTGGCACTTACATTCCATCACCAGCAATACTATATAGATATATAGATAGATGAAGAGATAAAAATATGAAATACTAAAATACTATGGGAACATAATAAAGAGAAGGATTAAATCTGAGAGGGGAATTAAAATGAAGGCGTCCAGGAATAAAAAGATGGTGTTAACGTTCTTAGTCTTATAAAGATGTAATGATGTTTCTCAAACAGGGGAAGAATAAATGTGTTTAGTTAAAAAACACACACTTCATTTATTATATTTTAGAAAAGAAGTGTCAATGGACTAGGAGGTCAAAATTAGGCACTTGGATGGGGCAGATTATATCATACCCAACCTCTCCTTTTCTTTAGCACAGTTAACTATTCTTCCACTCTTCCTCTCTTTCATTAAACATGTTGAGAAAGCCCTGGCCGGTGTGGCTCAATAGTTTGGGTGTCCTCCAGTGCACCAGAAGGTTGCCTTTTGGATTCCTGGTCAGGGGAAATGCTGGGGTTTTGGGCTTGATCCCTGGTAGGGGGCGAGGAGGAGGCAACCAATCAATGTTTTGCTTTCACATGGATTTTTTTTTTTGTCTCTCCCTCTCTTTCCCTTCGTCTCTCTAAAAATCAATTTTAAAAAAAAATCTTTAAAAAACAATAACAAACAAACATGTTGTGAAAGGGAATAAACTGTCTTTTCTCTATTTCCCTTTTTAAACCAAAGCAGAAAGAAGGAAGTGTTTGGATAGATGATAATCTGCTGTTGATAAAGTATTCTACTCAATTTGAGATTGATGCCACTAGCATTTCCTTGCTTGCTTTTAATGACTTTTCTCTCATCTGGCAGTTGCGGATTCGAGACCTTGAAGGAGCTTTGCAGGTAGAAAAGGCCAGCCAAGCAGAAGCTGTTGCTGATTTGGAAATGATCAAGAATGAGTTCAGAGAAGTTGAAAGTGCATATGAGCGAGAAAAGCATAATGCACAAGAGAGCTTTGCAAAACTAAGTTTGTAAGTGTTTTATGTAAAATTCTCTAATTTAAAGAGTTTATGAAACCTATGTAAGTGTGAATGTGTAGTATTTTAGATATAGCTCCCATTAATGTCAGTGGTAGCTTGGGGGTGAAGGACTTCATAAACTATAACTATGCTTCCCTGTACAGGTAAATATGGAAATGCTCTTAGATTTTTAAGTATCATAGCTGTTCCAAGTAGTCTCAGAAATGCAGTTCTTGCACTAGAAAGTAAATGTATTAATGCATTTTATATGATCTCTGCTGACATAATAAAGTATCTTTAAAGACCTTGATTTCTAGGCCACCTAAAATGATCTGTGAGGAGATGGATAATGTTTGAGATTTTCTCAAACTGCAGAAATAATAGTAGGAGTAATCTATACTAGTGGCTAGTATGCGTGCTTACTTCCAGCCCAGCATTGCATGGTTTCCCTTAATTTATATAACACCTTATGAGGTAGCTACTCTTCTTACCTCCGTTTTACAGAGGTGGAAATTGAGGCTTAATGAGGGTAAGGACATACAGTTAATAAGTGGCAGATCATGATCTTTCTGATTCCTATTAATTTTAACCTTTTTTAATCCAACAGCCTTTTATCTGGAATGTTCTGTGGGATGCTTTAAGAAATTTATACTTTTTAAATATGTTCCCCCCAAAAGTCATTAGTAAACATTTTATTTTTTTAAAATTTATTTATTTTAATTTTTTTTATTAGTAAACATTTTAAATCATTTTCTCCTATTTTCCCACCATTGGTATGGACATGATAATAGGTTGGCAATTAGAGCTATGTATTTATTTTTAATGTTTGTTTCTATTTATGACAAATAGTTCATGGTTTTTCATTTACAGTAGTAATATAAAGATTCCTTTTACAATACTTAATTTAACTTAAGAAAGTATTATTTCAGTAGTAGTAATTATTATGAGTATGGCAAAAATCATAAAGATGGCACTTGAAAGACAGTTCGAAAAAATTTAAAACTCTTTCACTGTCATTACCTTTATTAGTAATGCTTATAATATTTTCAACCAGTAATTTAAAAAATCTTGATTATTGAAAGTATTACATATGTCTCCCTTTTTCCCCCTTTGACTTCTCCTAGCCCACCCCCACCACCCACCCCAGGCCTTCAGAGACATAGAAGCATGGAACAGACTGTCCAATCTCAGAGAACTTGTGTGCATATGAGCATAACCTCTGGACCTAGCCAGTAATTTAAAAAAATATATTTTTATTGATTTCAGAGAGGAAGGGAGAGGGAGAGAGAGATAGAAACACCAATGATAAGAGAAAATAATGGATCAGCTGCCTCCTGCACACCCCTAACTGGGAATCAATTCATGGCCTCCTGGTTCATAGGTGAGGCATTGAACCACACTGGCTGGGCTGTTGTTACATTCTTAGCTGAACTCTTTAAAAAAATAATAGAATGGGAATCCCATAGGAAAGAAGGTATCTTTCCTACTTCCACCTTCTTTTCTTTTTCCTTTCTTGCCTAAATCCTCCATCTTTTAAGTCCCAACTCTTCCCTATTGGAATTCCCAGAGTCGGGCTCCCATTAATCTTCAGTACGCTCCTGCCCTACTCATTTCCCGTGGGTGGGGCTGTTGGCAGAAGCATGGGAACCAACTTCTTTGGGATGTGCATGAGATTCCTGACAGCAAGAGGATGGTCTCATTTCAATGGACTCAGTTTGGATTTTATTTATAAAAAACCCAAATAACAGTTGCATTAATTTTATATTTGCTAAGTAACAATAATTTTTAATTGAAAATTTTAATAAAAAATTTATTGTTGACAATATTATAGATGTCCCCCACCTCCCCCAACATTGCCACCCTCCACCCAGACCCTTCTCCACCCCAGACTTTCCCACACTATTGTCTGTATATATGGGTTATGTATATATGCATATATTGGTATATTCTTTGGTTAATCTCTTCCCATCCTCTTTACTCTCCTCCCCTCTGAGATCTGTCATTCTGTTCCATACATCCCTGCCTGTGGACCAAATCAACACTAAACATGTCCTGCTTGTACAGTTGGGCATATACAAATATCTGTTAACAGAAGATATTTAAGAATGTGCAACCCTTTTTATTTGCAAAAATAGGAGGTGACCTAGTAAAGCCTTTTGTCTTGAAAGTACACCTGCCACTTGTCTGAAAGGTGTATAATAGGACTTGTTAAAAGCATATTTGAAAAACTTGCTCCAACACTTTAACTTTTCAGATTAGAAAGAGAGTATTCTTCCAAAAACAAGAAACTAAATGAAGAGATTGAGGAGCAGAAGAAAGTAATTACAGACCTTTCAAAGAGACTTCAGTATAATGAAAAAAGTTGCAGTGAATTACAGGAAGAACTTGTAATGGTAAGGATAAAAACCCTATGGCAATTATTTTATTGGGTCATATTTGATGTTTAACAGGCTTTTTCTCACAGCATGCTATGAGATAATGGTATGAAGGTAATTTTGGTGACATTGATATAAAATTTCAAAACTAGAGATGCTGATTACAACTAAGATGTACATAATAAAACCTCTCTTTTTTGGAATTATTGGGAAAATGAATTGAATTTGTGAAAACTGAATCATAGAATGTTTTAAAATTTATTCTGTGGTTTTTACTTATCTTTTCATTTATTTTTAGGTGCATAAAACAATGTTACCTAGGTGAATGGGGGGGGGCGTGTATCAGGATTTATAATTAACAGATCTAATGAGTTAAAAGACTCCCTTTTGTAATGATTTTGTATCTGATAACTTTGTTTCCATTCTGCAATAAACTAGCTTTCATACCATCACCAAGTTTGTCTTTTTAAAATATTGATCTGTTCTTGTCACCCTTTATTAAAAAAACCATCAATGTCTCCGTATTGCTTTCAGAATAAAGTCCAGCTTATTGTCTAAGGCCCTTTTCTTTGGGCTCCATGTGAACTTTTCCAGCTTCTTCTTTCGCCATTGCCTTACTCCAGCCACAGTAGAGTCCTTGGCTTCCTAAACGCATATCCATGATCATATCTTCTTGCTTTTATTCAAGTTGTCTTTTTCTTTGACCCACATTGATTAAAATGCTCCTTCTCTTTTTTCTATTTACAAGTTCCTGTATATCCTTTAACACCCCGCTCTGATAACCTTGCAACCTGTGAAGCTATCCATCATTCCCTCTTTCCCTACTTTATTATCCACCTTAACTGAGAATCCTGTCCCTTCCCCACTTTGTATTTCTTTAGTACTTTGTTTAGCATCTTTAAAATAGCACTCACCAAAATCTGATGTGTCCTAAAAATCGCTAATGCATTGAGGTTAACTTAATCATCCCATATGCCAAGATTATGCTATGGTACTTGCCTCAAGAAACATATGCTAGGTGGAATCTAAACGAGACCTCCTGGTTCATAGGTCAGCCACTGAGCCACACTGGCTGGGCTGATGCAACATACTCCTACTCTGCAGTTTGCTGGGAACCCTAACAGGGAGGGCACAAGGTGTACAGTAATGCCCTATTTCCTCTTTGGCTACTTCAATTTCAACCAAATCTCATAACTCTTAGTGATATCAGTTATTGAGGGAAATAAGTCTTTTTTCTCCTTGTTAAAAAACTTTGGGTCATAGCAAGAAGTGGTGTCCAAATCAATGCTGCCCAGGTTAAGAGGTAAAGATGGTATAAAATTGAATGCTGTAATTTTCAAATGATCCAGTTTTATATATATTCTCCATTCAACTCAAGATAGTCAATGTGTTCCGATCCAGGGGTTGATATTGTTTCCTCTGTGGTTGAATTTGTTGTTTAAGTATTTGGGATGTGGGGTTTTAGAAAGTTTAGCGCTCTCTGGGTAGCATACTCTGGTGCCTGTTAGGTGCTACCCTAAATTTCATGGGCTGTTCCATCTCTTAACTCCTGATTCAGGAAGTTGAGTCAGTGGTGGATAAAAACATGTCAGAGTTATTGAGCTGAGTCTTGGATTTGGTCTGCTTGCTTATTAGACACTGTACTAAATAGTTTGGAAAGTGAGCAACAGTGATAACTGGGAATGTAACAGTAAAGAATACAGTCGCCAATATAAGTTGCATGCATCCTCCTAATTCTGGCCTTCTAGCACTCCACTGACTAGATACAAAATAAAAGACCTCTGAGGTATGGGCGCTTTGTGGTTGAAAAAATTTACTTGGTGCAAACAAGTTTTTATTTTTTAATATTTACAAGTTGGTAAATGATATGAAATAAGGCAAATTGTAGCTTACTAGCAACCTCTGTCTGCTTGTGTGGGCCCTTGGCAGTCATCCTATAAAACATTATTGTTTTATCATAGTGACTAGAGGCCCGGTGCATGAAATTCGTGCACTGGGGGGTGGGGTTCCCTCAGCCCAGCCTGCCCCCTCACAGTCCGGGAGCCCTCAGTGGATGTCCTACTGATGGCCACAGTCTGGCAGCAGAGGCTCCGAGCAGGCGTCCTGTGTGTGTGCGTGTGTGTGTGTGTGTGTGTGTGTAATATGTGTCCGTTGGGGGCCTGCCCCCAGCCACACCGTGGAGGCTTGGAGCAGGCGCCCCTCTGTGTTGATCTCTCAGGCTCCTGGCCTCCACTGCGTGTTTTTCTCTCCCTTGAGCTGTGGCCAGGGTGGGGTGCTGCCTGCAGGCTGCGCTTTCCTGCTCATGGATCACCGGATCACTGCAGAGACCGAGGGCAGGCCCTGCTGGGTGCTGCCTGTGGGGAACTTTCCTGCTCTGGGATCGCCAAGGCAATACCAGGAGCAGGCCCACCTGGGGGTGGGCCGCCCTCCGCACTTGCCTGCTCTGGGATTGCCATGGGGTCCCAGCTGGCAGCGGGGCTTAGGCGGCACATGGGGGGCCTGGCTGGGGGCAGGGCTTAGGCACACGGGGCTTAGGTGACGCGATTGCGCTGCCTAAGCTTGGCCGCCCAGGGCCGCACATGGGGCCCGGATGGCATCTGGTGCTGGCCAGCCCTGCCTGCAGTATGCAAATTAGCCGCCATCAAAGATAATAATTTGCATATGGCGCTGATTAGCCAATGGGAAGCATAGTGAAGGTATGGTCGATTACCCTTTTTGTCTTTTATTAGATAGGATGAAGATTGTGGGTTGTTTCTTCAAAGCTTGATGCATTACTAAAAGCAGTTGAAGATCTGTGAATAGTTCCTTGCTGAGGAGCTAAAGGGATGTTCAAAAAACTTACTCAGCTTGCAGCCTAAATGATTTGCAGTTTATATGGTTCAACCTAACTATTTATAGTTTTCTCTTCATTTTTCATTTCTCTTATACCTCTAGCTTCATGTCTTATTTTCTTCCATCTTTCTGTTTCCTTTTCCACCTCTTTTTTTTCCTTCACTATTACTAGCTCTCTCTTTTAACTTGTTCTGTTTTATGCTTATTGGAACTGTTGCTCTCTACCTCTCTACCTGACTATAGTATGAAATTTTAAAATTATTTAATGAAAATTTATTTAATGGAAATAGTATTACACTAAATAGTAAGTACAATTTTTAAAATAAAGAATCTATAATTTTTCCTGAAGTATTTTTGTTGTACGTATTCTTATATTGCCTTTTTTCCCCTTTCAATAGATTAGTGGCTTTTGGGAGCGGGTTTTAAAAATTTGTTCTATGAAGAGATATCTGTCAAATTAAGACGTTTAAACCACAGAAAATGGAGTTTTTCTATTTCTGCATCCTCAAAGTCTAGCTGTTATTTTTGCTTTGAATTCATAATTGTTTTTGACCGAAGAGAAAATGACTTAGGAAGCTTTTACCTTTTGTTTTGGAAATGAAACTTTGTTTTGATGACATTTCATGACCCTGTGTATCCTAGTGTGTCTTTCCCATAGTCATATTTCTTTTGAACATAATAGTTCCAGTATTTTATAGAATATAGATGGGAAGCAGCAATTACCTACAGGTAATTTTTCTCTCCCTTTGAGGTAACAGCTTGTTTTCTAGTTTAGGTCATGTTCATGGTCATTATTCAAGTCTTGGTTTTTATTTTCTCTGTTGCATTGCAAGAGAAGATTAAAGCCTCTTTCCTCTATAGGTTTGCTAGTGAGATAAAAGTATTAATAATATGCAAAGACTTAAGGAAGTTTTGAGACTTAAAAATAACAATTGTAAAAAAAAAGTAATAACAATTGTATAATATAGTATATTTTAGCTTTTTAGAGCTGGAAGAGGCCATAGAGTTCATCTTGGTCAGGATACACAAGGTATTAATAAACCAGTTGGAAAATAACACCTCAGTGTCAAGAGATATAATACAAATATAGAACATAATTTTGGAAAAGTCAAAAATTTAAAATCCAGCTGACTTTAATTGTGCTTTTATTTTAATGAAATTAATAATTAAAGTTGTGATTAGTCAATGAATAGTATATTATTATCTTTAATGTCACAAAATTAATAGAATTTCAACATTGGACACCTAAGGATTTAACAAAATTAGTTTTGTATTCTGTGTTATACAGTATTGAATTTGACTTTAAAAAGTTTTGATTAAAATTGAACTATTAATTTTAAAACCTATGAGTTTAATAATGATTTAATCAAGCACCAAATAAAACAATTTCTAGTTGAGGCTGCTCAGTGATCATGCTTATTAAGGTCCAGAGGCTCAGCAGGTCGGTTGGGTTTTTTAGTCATTACTGTGAGTTTTTTATCTGCTTCTCTTGAAGCTGGGGAGCTATCATTTTCAAATTGGTATTATTAGAACTTGCTTTGTGCTTTCTACAATGAAGTTTTTTAAAGTCCATCATTTCTTGAGATTTGTTTTTCTGCCACTCAGTAATATTTAGTTACAGCTCTAGGAGAGATCATATATTGGAAAGGGAATTCTAGTTCTCATGAGGTTTTGCTCAAAGAATATTTATTCTCTGAAGAACTTGTGATTGAAAATGGTCAAGTATATATATATTTTCCCTATACTTTGGGGGCTTGGCTTATTATATAATGATAATGATTGCTAGCATTAGATAGAATTTGGGAAAGTGCTTTGATTGCCATGCTTTGTGGTAAAGTTAATGCTTCTTGATAATATTTTGCTTCAAATAATCTATTAGGTTTGCTTTAGAAGGACATGCTTCTGGTTTTATAGGAGGCATTTGAAACTATTGAGCTAAAAATATTCTATTCTGAATTTTACTAAAAAATGTGTTGATTCCTGTTTTCACCCAGAATAATAGTATTTATACATGAGCATTGTTTTTGATTCTATAAATATCACTTTCTGTCTCTCTTAATGTTTCTTAAAAATTTAATATTAAGTAATATTCATTAAATATGTGTATTTGCATTTAAATGCTTATTACATGGCTGGCTTTCTAAATTTATAATGTTAGTATAAAGCTTTTTGAAATTTATTTTTACATAAATTATTAAGTATCTGAAAATTCAAATCTCATTTTTGACCTGTGAAAAAGTAAAATGCTACTGTGTGTGTGTGTGTGTGTATGAGAGAGAGAGAGAGAGAGAGAGAGAGAGAGAGAGAGAGAGAGGTGGGGGGGGAAGAAAGAGAGAGAAGAAGGGGTATGTCAAGGCCCTTTATTCAAATTGGAAGCTACCATCTACTGAAAAATAAATTAATTGTAAAGGTACATAAGGGAGGGTGATATTTCATTATATGAGATATTAGCTATCATAAATAGTATCAAAGGAAAAGCTGCAGATAGTGACGATTGTGAAAGCTAACCAGATCAAATTCAGTTCAGCTGAGCAAGCTCTCCTTCAGTCCTTCAAATGCGCTGGGTATGCAGTGGTAGCTACTAGGTGGAAGGTCGTATGAGAAGGCGAGAGCTGTGGAGCAAATGGGTGTGATGTTGATTACAGGTTCCAGAGCTCCCCTGGTTTTACTCAGAATTCCTTTGTAATGGCTTAAAATATATTCAAGTTAAAAGTTCAGAAACTTACTAGAGTTAAAAAATGTTCAGAACTGTTTCAAAAGTTCAAACATCTATATGAGAGAGAAAAACATTGATTGGCTGCGTTTGCATGTGCTCCAAATGGGGATTAAACTTGCAACGTAGGCATGGGCCATGACTAGAAATCAAACCCTCAACTCTTTGTTGTACGGGACAATGCTCCAACCAACCAAGCCACCTGGTCAGGGCGCTAAACTTATTCTTTATGTCACATGGTAAAACATGTTAATCAAAAATTAGAAACTTAGTATTTTATCTTTGGTTGGCACTTTGTTTTTAACCCAAGGGTTTTGTTTATTTAGGCGATATATTCTGCTTTCATTCTAGAATTTCTTGCTCATCAAAAAGCTATTAAGAGCCTAGCCAGGTGGCTTGGTTGGTTGGAGAGTCATCCCGTACACCAAAAAAAAAAAAAAGCTCTTTTCTCTCCCCTCATCAGACACTCTCAAGGCAGGCTTCAGGTGATATCTGTAGATGATTTCCAAACCTATCCCTGCTCTTTCCTACTGAGCTTTGCACCATTATGTCCAGATGCTTCCCATATTTTTCTACCTTACTTGTTCTTTGTTAGTTCAAAAATATTTATTTAGGACCATTTATTTAGGCATTGTGTTTTTGCTGGGTGTGTGTTAAAGGTACCTCCATTGTAATATGATCAAAATAGAATTCATGACTGGTACTTCCTGCCAAAAACAAACAAGCAAGCAAGCAAGCAAGCAAGCAAACAAACAAAAATAAGCAAACGAAAACAGCCAAAATAAGACTTTTTCACCTTCACTGTCCTCACTCATCTACTGAAATTGGCCCAGTTCTCTTAGCCTAAAAACTTGGGATCACTCTTGGCCCCTCCTTTCATCTGAACACTTTCCCAGCCCAATCCAATCCAATCCAATCCAGTCCAGTCCAGTCCAGTCCAGTGCAGTCCAGTCTAGTGCAGTCCAGCCAGCGCAGCCCAGCCCAGCCCAATTAACATCATCTAATCCAATACAATGTTACCAAGATCTGGCCATTCTGCCGCCTAAGCTTCCACCAGCTCTTAAGTAGACTGTTAACAGTTCCTTCTAATTGGTCCTACTGCATTCATTCTTGACCACTGTCTGGCAGTTTGTCACATGACTGCCAGCATGATCTTTTAAAGTGTTCTTTAATTTCTGTTTCTCAGTTTTCTTATCTGTAAAATTGGTATAATAAAGGCCCTTCCCTCATAGGGTTGTTGTAAGAGTAAAAAGAATTACTATGTATAAAATACTTACAATAGTGCCAGGCACTAAAGCCTCAGTAAATTGTTAAGTGAGACCTTATCCAATATTACATTAAGCCAAGTAAAAGGCATGATTAAGACAGAAAGAGGTTTATTAATAATGGACTTGAATGGGGTTATTATTAGCTTGTTTATCCTTAATTGTGCGATGTATGTTCACACACAAAATCTGCAGCTCTTATGCATGACCTTATTATGTGTAATTTTTTTCTTAATTAAAAGGCTAAGAAGCACCAGGCCTTCCTAGTAGAGACATGTGAAAATAACGTGAAAGAATTGGAATCGATTGTGGACAGCTTTACTGTGTCGGGCCAGTGTACATCAGGTTAGTTGAAGGTATAAAATGACAGATGCATCTGTCAGTGTTCCAAAGTCACTGCGTTTTGGGAATTCTGCAGATGCCTCTTATGGTCCCTCATCTCAACATGTTTTGATTTGATGACATGATAAGAACAGTCCTCACAGCAGTCAGTTGGCCTGGCTGGCTGAGAAAGGGTGACGGAATGTGGACCTGCTGTTGTCCTCCCAGAACTTGATTTACAAGTATCGGGGTCTGTGTGATTGGACAGACAAGGGCTCACTGCTGTGTTCTGAAACCAACTGAGAGAAAAGTCCTTACAGTATACCTGCAAGGGAAGCAGATGTTTCGATCAAACAGAGCCAAATTCTGAAGCAACCTTCAGCAACTTAAAGGTCATGCATTCAAAAGGTTTTGTAGGACACAGGCTGTAACACTGTGTATTCTACATGTTGCTTTCTAAGCTAGTTTTCTCCTTCATTTCCTCTTGCCATGTATATTCTCTCCAGATAAAAATGCTTAGGTAAAATATTTTGGTTTTAGTATTAGTGCACTTAATATGATAAAAACTATAAAAATTGTATATTAGGTCGTTATATTTTGGGAACTAGCAAAAGCATTAGTTGGCTAATGAATGCTGTCCATTTCTACTTCCTTATTTTTTGTGCTTATGCCATTATATGTGGTGTAGTAGCTTTGACTTAAATACTTTTACTTTTCTCCTTTAGCTGTCTTTTGCCATACTGTCAGCCTGGAATTATTTAGTTGTTTTCTGACTCTATTATATTCTTTAAAAAGCACATAAAATTAAATTCCTTGTACTTTAAAATTGAGCTCCAAAGCTCTGTTGTTTTTTTAAATATGTTTTATTGATTTCAGAGAGAGGAAGGAAGAGGGAGAGAGAGATAGAAACATCCATGGTGAGAGAGAATCATCAATTGGCTGCCCCCTGCATGCCCCACACTAGGGATTGAGCTGCAACCCAGGCATGTGCCCCAATCGGAAATTGAACTGAGACCTCTTGGTTCATGGGTTGATGCTCAACTACCAAGCCACACTGGTGGGGCCAGAACTCTGTTTTTTAAAGGAACCAAACAGATATTTGGCAAATGAGTTATATTTTTAAAAATATGGTTTTTAAAATTTTATTGATTTCTTTTTTTAGAGAGAGAAGGGAGAGGGAGAGAGAGAGAGGTAGAAACATCTATGGGCTGCCTCCTACATGCCCCTCACCCGTGACTGAGCCTGCAACCTGGGCGTGTGCCGTGACCAGGAATTGAACTGGTGACCTCTTGGTGCATGAGTTGATGCTAAACCACTGAGCCACACAAGCCGGGCAGCGAATGGGTTCTTTAGGAAACTCTCAAGTTCAGGCAGTTTTATTGTTCTAGAAAGAGCAGAAGAATATGACCAAGGCCCATTTACCTGATGGATTGTACATTTCTACTGGTAAACTATTAGAAATGTAGTGTGCTTTGCTGTTATCTATTTTTGGGGTCTGCTTTAATCCTTCATATTTTTTAGTAATGCTTTTATGAAATTAATGTGTAACTTTCTTTGTTTTTATTTACTTTTTTTTCCAAAACAGCATTAGTGTTTCATGGTTTGTTACTGTGACATAAAAAATATGGATATCAAATTTTCAAATATATTTGATAAAACTTTGAAGGATAAAATTTACTTTTGCATTGGTACTGTTTTATTACTGAGACCTATCGTTGTTTAATGGTGTAAGGTTCTTTAACAATTTGCTGCAAAATTAATTTAGTTATATTGGGAAGGGTTTCCCAGAGAGGTCCTCTGTTTTGCAGTTATGGCAATAGTGCTTTACTCCCTTTTATTACCTCTTCATACCTTTCCATTTAATCTATACCATGCCCCCCCGCAATTCCAGGAAAAGCAATCCATGGTAGAAATCATTTCTTTCTTTCTTTCTTTCTTTCTGTTTGTTGACTTGCTCTTTAAAATGGAATGAATGAAAATTATTTTCCTGAATGAATTTTAGCCCAGAGTTGCCAGGTGTTCCATTCCCAGTCTCCTTCAGGTTTGGTGTGATCCTCTACATTAAGAAATCTTTCTGAAGCAAGAGTAACCATCACCTTATCTTCATGTAGCAGACAAGGCAAAGTTTCAGTTAGTCCAAGACATTAAGGACTTTATTTATGTAGAGGATTTACCTTGAGCTCCTCACCAGTGATCAGAGTGATAGTTTCCTAAATGCTTTCAGCACCTCTTCCCCTTCTTACTAACTGGTCTCTGCTTCCACCTTGCTTCCGCTATAGTCTGTTTTCTCTATAGCCACCAGAAGGGTAATTGGAAATCCTAAGTTAGAGCATGTCATTCCTGCGCTTTAAACCTTGCTGGGCGCTACACTTCATTAAGAGTAGAAGCTGAAGTGCTAGCAATGGTGTGCCAGACCCTACAAGGTCTGCTTCTATCCCTCATCATCCCTTTGACCTGTTATTCTTTGACTCCCTCCCTCTATTGGGACAACTCTGGCCTCGTATGTCTTGAACACCTCATGGTGCTGTTGCCTTGATGTGCTGGCCATTTCTTCTACCTGGAAATTCTTCACCTAGATATGTCTTCGTAGCTCTCTTTATGATCTTCCTTAAATCTATGCTCAAATCTCACCTTCTCCAGAAAGCTTACCCACTACCCATTCCCATGCCACTGGCCTCACTACTTCTTCCCCTTTTCTGCTCTGATTTATTCTCACCATAACACTGTGGTCTAATATATTATTTGGTACATTTATTATTATATAGATATTGTCAGGCTTCTTCAGATAAATAGTCAAATAGGATAAATATATCTATATAAATATATCTATATAAATATATATATATACACACACACATGTGTATGGATAGAAATATATGTATTTTACATATCATATATCTTATATAATATATGTTATATTTACCTGTATACATATAGATATACATATGAAGAGATTTATTACAGGAATAGCTCAGTTATGGAGGCTCAGAAATCCCATGGTCTGTACTCGGCAAGCTGAAGAGCCAATAAAGCTGGTGGTATAATCCAGGGTAAGTCCTGGAGTAGGAACACCCAAAAACCAGGAGCTCTGATGTCCACGGGTAGAAGAAGATGGAAGTCTCATCTCAAGAAGAAAGAGAATTTGCTCTTCTTCCATGTTTTTATTCTCTTGGGGTGGAGGGTGAGTAGGGGAGCAATTAGATAATGTCCGCCCATATTGGTGAGGGCAAATCTTCTTTACTCAGTCAACTTATTCAAATGCTAATCTCTTCCAGAATACCCTCACAGACAAACCTAGACAAATCAGCTCTATTGCATCCTTAGCCCAGTCAAGTTGACACATAAAACTAACCATCATAGGTTAATTTTTATAGATGAGGGCAAGGATATTTATCTCTTTTATTTACTAATGTGTTTTAGACAGGGCAATACTTGGTGCAAAACAGGCACTCAATTAATATTTTTTGAATGAATGAATAAAAGTGTGATTGAATTAATATCACATTGAAGGTCTATATTACATTTGAATTAAATATTTGAGGTTATAAAGATAGCCTTAGACTCTTTAAATTACAGCTGTTTTTTGGGTAGCAACCTACACAGTCACCTGGAAGAATAACCTTCAAGAAAAGATGTACAATCTTACATGGATCATAGAAATGTCATCTTAATTGCCTACTCTCATTAGACAAGATAGTCTCAATTTATTTGATCAGGGTCATTTTTTTTCCTATTTCTACTTTCCACTGAAGTTGAAGTACTCTAGTTGTTCATATCTCATTTCTTTACTGATGGAAATTCTTATAGTAGGATGTGTATGGGGAGAAATCTTTTCCCACTTTGAATCCAAGTAGTCTTTCTGCCTTGAGTGTTTCTTCTAATACAATTTCACCTCTACCTGAGGATGCTAGCAAACCTATAGAATGTGGCTTTTCCTTCATTTGGCTCCTTATGCCAGGAAACCAAAAAACAAAAAAGGTTCTTCTGTACCAGAATAATTAGTCTTGATTATCAAGGGAAAATTGGTCATAAGAAAGAGTATGTCTAGAATGCAAGACATCCCATGGGGCACCTACTAGTACATTCATGTTCTGTGATAAAAGTTAATAGACCAACAATCCCACTTTCGGGAATACATCCAAAAGAATTGAAAGCAGGGTCTTGAAAAAATATTTGTACATACATGTTCATACCAGCACTATTTATGATAGCCAAGAGGTGGAAGCAACCCAAACTTCCATCAATGGATTAATGGATAAACATATATACATACAATGGAATGTTAGTAAGCCTTAATAAAGAAAAAACTCCTGTCACGTGCTATAGAACACTGGAACCTTCAGGACATTATGCTAAGTGAAACAGGCCAATCACAAAGAGACAAATATGTATGTTTCTACTACATGAACTAAAGTAGTCAAATTCATAAAAACAGAAAGTATAATGATGGTTATTGGCAATTGGAGGGAGAAAGAAAAGAAAATGTGATAGTTAATTTTGTGTGTAAACTTAACTGGGCCATGAACCCAGATTTTTAGTTAAATATTATTACTGGCCCTAGCCAGTTTGGCTCAGTGGATAGAGCATCAGCCCTCAGACTGAAGGGTCCCGGGTTGATTCCAGTCAAGGACATGTACCTTGGTTGTAAGCTCAATCCCCGTCAGGACCATGCAGGAGGGAACCAATTGATGTGTCTCTCTCACATCAACATTTCTCTCTCTCTATCTCTACCCATTCCTTCCACTCTCTCTAAAATAATCAATGGAAAAATATCCTCGGGTGAGGATTAACAACAACAACAAAAAGAGTACTTCTGGGTGTGTCTACGAGGATGTTTCTGGATGAGACTGACATCTGAATCAATAGACTGGGTAAAGCAGATTGCCCTCTCCTCTGATTGTGGTGTGTGTGTGTGTGTGTGTGTGTGTGTGTGTATGTTTGTTTTCTTTAACTTAAGTTTGTTTTTCCAAATAATTTGAAGTGCCATTAAGATTTCTTTTTCTATTAACTTTTATCACAGAACATGAATGTACTAGTAGGTGCCTCATGGGATGTCTTGCATTCTAGACATACTCTTTCTTATGACCAATTTCCCCTTGATAATCAAGACTAATTATTCTGGTACAGAAGAACCTTCTTTTGTTTTTTTGGTTTCCTGGCATAAGGAGCCCAGAAATAACCTGGTGACATTCTCAGCTTCCACTTTAACGGAGTTACTGCTGTGTCCCATCGCAGAAGCCTTTCTTCTTTGGGAATTAAGATTTAGACCAATAGAGCCCATAGTTTCTGGGATGGGAAGCAGACATTTCACTAGTGGACCATTAGATGTAATAGTGAGATGAACCGCTCCCTTTTCCAGTATTTGATTCCAGGATCTGTGAATCCTGGCTATGGGAGAAACACAGCATGTATCAATTGCTGGCTCAGAGCATATACTGAAGGATAGTGTTGCCATTTATCCAGCTCCATGAATCTTCTAAAGGCCATTCTGCTATTCTGTATGCCAGCTACTTCTGAGGGATGAGAAACACAGGAATTCTATGAAAATTAGACCATTTCCATATTTAATTTGCTATAAAATTAGAATACATAATGGTGACCAAGGTATTTTATAAATTCATGGATGTTGATTTCAGCAGAAATATTATGATCAGGGATGATTTCAGCAGAAATACTATGATCAGGGAAGAAAAAATCTATATCTAGAGTAATTCTTCCTTAGTAAGAATAAAGCATTGGCTTTGCCACCAGGTGGCTGGCTGGTCAACCTAGAGAATAATGCCAGGCCATGGGTTTAGTGTTTGTCTTTGCTATTGATAGATTTGACATTCAACAGGGGTTGTAATCCTGTCAGTCTTGGTGAATGGAAGTCCATGTTGCTGGGCTCATGTATTATTCATCCTTGCTGCCATGATTCCATTTTCATCCCTGACTCTGTTGCTGTATGGACAGTGGTGGCTGGGAAAAGATGCTGGCTGACATCCACAGAATGCTTTATCTTGGTCTCCTGATTATTAAAATACTGAAGTTGATCTGGCCATAATGACTATTTGAAGAGATTTATCCACACACATACTCTTGCCTAGACTACCTTGTTACCAATTTCCCAATTGTGATCTCTTTGAGTCCCTGACTATTCAGCCAAACTGTTAACTACCACCCATAAATTGGTGTATATTTTTTACCTTTGATTATGTCTCATTTCAGGAAAAATGGCAATTAGGTTTATTACTTGAAGTTCTATCTACTGGGAGGATTTTACTTCACCACTGTCCTTCAGGGTCACCCTTGAGTGGAGCTGTAGTGCTGCAACTGTCTACTTTTAAGTAGTGTCAGCTTATCATACAGAACCATCTACTAGTATATATGAAGCCCATATTTTTCTTCATTAGCCAACTGATCATAGAAAACTTTTCATGGGTCCAGGATTTGGGTTAAGAGAGAGCATGCAATGTAACAAGAATAGGGCTCATGGGAATCTGTACTATTTGCTCCTGCAACTTACTTGTGCCTTCAGGACTTGCTTGGACCCAGTTTTGTATATACACTTTCACTTTATGATAGAGTGCTGTTGTGTATGTTCAGATTATGGGTTGGTAGATCAGACAATAAGCATTTTATGATGGACAACTCATGGTACAATGGTGGCCACGAATGCAGCATCTGCTGAGGACTGGTAGCCTGTCAAGTCTAAGGCTGATTTTCAAGAGGAGAATAGTTATTTGTAGAGGATGGCTTGCTCTGTTCCCAAATCTTAAAAGTTCACTCTAGATTCACCTCTAAGGACCTGCCAAACTTGACTTGCTTAAACTTGAGCAATCAGAATGATGTCTTGGTAGAGACCTAAGTGGAACATGTGATGCCTGGAATGGAGAGTTGATCCAGATTTCTACAGAGTAGATTATGATGGAGGGCTAGAGTTGCTATAGCTCTGTGGTAGGGCAGTCAGGGTATATTGCTGGCCTTGTCAGTTGAAAGAAACTGTTTTGGTGGGTTTTATTAAAAGGATAAAAGAAATAGCTTCATTCTAAGTTGTCAAGAAATGTACTGTTTTCCTCTAACAACAAAACTACATCTTAAAAAAACCCCACTACATCTTTAACTGCATCTAAATTGGAGTCAATGTGATTATGCTTGCAGTAATTTACTGTCATTCTCTAACATTCATCTATATTCTGCAGAAACCAGATAGGTGAGTTGAATGCTGGTGTGGTTGGAATAACCACCCTTTTATCTTCTAAATCCTTAAAAGAGGCACTAATCTCTGAAGTCTCTCAAGGAATGTGGCATTGCTTTTGACTTATTATTTTCCTAGGTAAGAGTTCTAGTAACTTCCATTTGCTTTTTATCCCCCTGTAAGTCCCTCTCTCCATGGGTCTGGTAACCAGTATGGATAGTGTGTCAGTTTCTGCATTTGTCTTTTCTAACTATGCATTCCAAACTGGGGACATAACTGTGAGGTGGGTTCAAGTATCTTCTAGGCCCACTGGAGACAGACCTTAGCCAAAACTCAATCACCTGACCGCTATAAACTCCTACCCTAACTAGTGAACCACAGTAGCATTTTAGTGTCCAGTTACCCTCATAAGTCTTGTTAGCTTCCCTTCCCTAGTGCATGATTGCCCTGGTAAAGGGTTGCACGCTTCTTTGAGAACCCATACTTTTTTTTTTTTTAAAGCTCAGTCCTTTTTCTCATCTTCTCTCTTGATTAATTTTTCCCTTTAGGGGTCTTTGAGGAGACTAAACTAGGTAAGACAATGCTTGAGAAGGTGGGGGAGATAGAGTCACCTCATTCATTGCAACTATTTCTATTGTGGAACGGTAGGTTACTGAGGTAATAACACCAACTTGAAGAATAGTGGTTTACCTGAGTCATATAAAAATACTTAGTTTTTGAGATTGTCTAAAGGGAAACATTTAAATAGAGGGCTTGGAATCTTTTCTTATGCCCTGCTCCCTCCTGTGAGCTTAAAAAGATTATCGGGTTGACATGTACTTAAAAGTGAGAGAGATTGAAACAGGCAGGATGATGTGAAAATGTAGGCTGGTGCCCATGTCAGAGACACACACATACAGGGTGAGGGACAAACAAACCCAGAAGATTTTCACTTGGTGTTACTGAAGTACAAAGTGTTCTGAAGCATTCTTTTGTTCATTTGGACTTTGACTTTTGAAAAGCCATTTATGACCACTATTCAAAAAAAATTTTTAGACTTCACTTTGATAGGAAAACTTTAATAGCTTATTTTTTTTGGTGGCCATAGTGCAGTGATTAGAATATTATTAGATTAAATTAAATCAGTCAGTAAGGTCCAGGGTCCTGAGTGATCCTTCCTTTTTATTTATAACCATTTTGCCATGTAAAGGGACCAATAAGTATATCTATATATAAAAGGCTAAGTGACCCACCATACATCTGTCTGATTGTCTGACTGACCGACCGGCTGGTAGCTATGATGCGCACTGACCACCAGGGAACAGACGCTCAATGCAGAAGCGGAAACCACAGGCATGGAAACAAGGAACAGACTGATGAATCTCAGAGGGAAGGGGAGAGAAGGGAGGGCGGGAAGAAATTAACCAAAGATCTTATATGCATAGATCTTATATGCATACTAGAGGCCTGGTGCACGGATTCGTGCACCAGTGGAGTCCCTTGGCCTGGCCTGCGGGGATCGAGCTGAAACTGGCTCTCCGACATCCCCCAAGGGGTCCTGGATTGCGAGAGGGTGCAGGCCAGGCAGAGGGACCCCACTAGTGCACGAATCTGTGCACTGGGCCTCTAGTTTAAAAATAAATGTTGATTCGCGCATGCACAATACATATAAAGCTCTTGCTGGTGCCAATCGCACACTTGCGTTTTGATCTGTCATTGTCGATCGTGAATTCTATTATAAAGGTCGAATAGTGATATTAAAATATTTCTTCTAATTAATTTCCTTTCAATGTGCCTGAATCTGTGTACTGAGCCACTCGTCTTTTTATAATGGATGTGGTTGGGACATAAAACATTCTTTGTATTTCAACTGAACTTTATTGCATAAACATTTTCAGACAAAGAAATGAAACTTGCCCTGACTGGTTTGGCTCAGTGGATAGAGTGTCGGCCTGCGGACTGAAAGATCCCAGGTTCGATTCCGGTCAAGGGCACGTACCTTGGTTGCGGGCACATCCCCAGTAGGAGGTGTGCAGGAGGCAGCTGATCGATGTTTCTCTCTGATCGATGTTTCTAACTCTCTCTCTTCCTTCCTCTCTGTAAAAAATCAATAAAATATATTAAAAAAAAAGAAAAAAAAAGAAATGAAACTTTATTTTATGTAGAATATAAGAATGTGTATGGGTCAGTTAGGAGAGGGCATTTTGTTCCTTACCCCTCAACATTCATATTAAGATGATTTTATTCTTCTGAATTTCTAAGAGGACGTTTTCTCCCTTATTATAAATGCTAGCAGATTTTAGTGTCCTTTAATGATTTATTCATGGCCTACTTGTATAGTAGCAAAAGAAAAGAATTATATATTACTTTTTTAAAATCTTGTGCAAGAGAGCAATTTTATAAATATATATATTTGGTTAGACCATTAATAAAATTTTTAATGAGTTGTCTTTTCAACTCAGTCATTATAGAGTATTGTCTTCTCCATTATTATGGCTTACAGCAGTGTCGTTTTTTTCCTTCCTGGCTGGGATATGTGTTGTTTCCATATTACCTTTGTTTTCTAAGTTTATGTTCTTCTGTTTAGGAAAATCTGAGGTGTATCCATACTTAAGATAGTATTTAAATTATACTATGATGAATGTAATAAATTTATTTATAAAATCTTGTCTAAGATTAAAATACTAAAAGTCATCAATACTCTGAGGTGAATAAAGTTGGTCTATCATTAACCAAATATTTCCCTCTTTTTTTCCCTTTATTACTGTGTTTTTTCTTATTCCCCCTAAATTCTACAATTGCATACTTGAAGAATGGATGAATGATTTTATATAATTATTTGTTTACGGTCTCTGTCTCTCCTCTTTTTAGACTGTAAATTCTGTGAGCACAGAGACTGTACCAATCTTGTTTACTTCCATGAGCCTAATGCCTAGGATTAGTACATAATAGTAATTCAGTAAATTAGTTGATTTAATGAATCAATGAATAATAAAACATATCATATGAATGCTTTTAAAAAATTATCTTTGTTGAAATGTGTTGTCTATTGAAGTATTTAGAATGTATATTATGGGGAGAAATAATAGGATAAAATATATTTGTAATAAGTATATTTTAAAATTTGCTACTTTTTTTTTTTTACAAAGCGTAGTACAATAAGCAGTCAATTTAAAGTGGTTTTTGAAACTAAACTTTTGATTATTTTGGATTAATATTTTGAACTACATTTTCCCATGTGACCTTGATTAGCTCAACTAATGTATGGCCTAACAAAATTAAAATAGTTTGAGGGCATAATACGGAAATACTCATATTTTTACAAGGAGTATCAGTTTTAAGGGTTTTAATTGAAACATGATGTGGGCCTATGTAGATAATAACATATTCATTATTTTAAATTGTAACTTGAGAATTTTAAGGATTGAAAAATATTTCCAAGCATAACAGAAAATTATGTGCCCTTGGGTTCAGAAATTATTATTTTAGCTAAATAGGCCTGACTGATCAGAAACACAAGGACCAAAGTAAATGTACATAACTCCCAAAACAATGTTAGTGTAGACTGTTCATTTAATTGTTAGATATTAGGTGTGTACAAACATTTTGGTTACTTAGGGGATAGGGGGAAAAAAGAGTTCACTACTGACTACAGTGTGGGCTTTATAAGGTATGAAGTGGCCATAAATTAGAACTTGGCATATTATGAACTTAATTTGACCACTTGTTTAGAAAGACTATAAATACTTGACTATGCAGCAGTGCACTCTGAAGAATGATTCAACGCAGTATTTCAGTGTTTTCAGCTCTGTCTAATTGTAATATCTCTGTTACTGTTTGCTTAGCTTTTGTCTCCGTGTAATGTGAAGGGTATACTTTCATCCTAAGTTTTTCTCTAGGCATCCACAAAGACAAAGCTAAACCTCCCAGCTTCTCTGTTGTCCTTGAGACTCTGAGGCGTACCTTGACAGATTACCAGAACAAGCTGGAAGATACATCTAATGAGGTAACACTTGCACTGTTTGGCTCCACACTTATAGCCCTCGGCCTGCAGCAGTACGTATCCCTTGCTTGTTACAAAGGTCAAAGAAATTGGGAATATTGACTTGGCAGCTTCACAGATATAAAAATAATAAATTGTCTGTCACTGTTCTTTAAGTGTGGCCTAAAGTCGTGTCTCATTTATGTTTTTGTAACTTAGGTCACACTCTTATTTTCAAAGTTATAAAGACTCTGCTACTCTTGGACTTCAAAATCTATTTATTTTAATTTAATATAAAAGCTATGCAAGTCATTTCAGTTAATATGTGTTATATTTAAATTTTAATGTGGTTTTATGAATTTGCAATAGGTAGTGGAAATTTAGATGTTAATATTTTAGGTTAAGATTTCTACAAGTTGTACAAGTCTGAATAAAAAAGAGATGTTAGTTTTCATTCTTTAAAGTGAGTAAAGTGTTGATAAAACTTTTTAAAAACAATTGTCTCTTTGATGCAGCCTGGAAGGTTTTAGTTAGCTGATTGAAAAAGCTCATGCTTCTGTTTATCCTCTCATTTGTATTATTTAATGTGTGGGTTTGATAATTTTCTTGGGTATTAAAATATTTAATGAATTTGTGGTTTAAAAATTGAAGAGTTTGCTTAGTCACATTTTGTCAAATTAGAGAATATAAAGTAATTACATTAAATACAATTAGTAAAACAACAGACATTGTTTGAACCAAAAACAAACTACATAGCATGGAATTTAGTGTTTATCCTCTGTTCATCTGTTTCATTCATACAATATGAAGACTATGAAACTATTACAGTTCACATTTCAGAAGGGGCTTATTTTACTTTAGTTTAAGAAGGTGAATAAAGAAGGAAAAGTGAGCCTTCTTAATTGTTCAAAAGGCATAAAAGAAAGTGACCATTGAAATAATTACATTTCTATAGAGAATAAATATTGCTAAATCTTTCCCTGTGAGACAAGACAACCTGTATTGTTAGTAGTTTATGAAACTCTTCTGAGGCCTCGGACTGGAAGCTGCAGGGTAACTAGGAACATATTACCCACAGCGAATTGTTATTTGGGAGGATGGATGTCACATGATCCTCAGCACAGTTGAAAAGTCGGCTCAGCAGGCTTTGGCTTAGTAATGCGCTTTGTTGTGAACCAGTGCCAGAGACAGCAGTAGGGAGACCAAGGGGGTGGCTGCAAAGAAAGCAAAAAGAGCAGTCTGACAGAAAGAAGAATGAACTGTCAAAGAAAATAAATCACAAGCAGAGCAGGACCAACTGATGACCTGCCACAAGCCTTCCCAGTAGGACTGCATGTGACCGACCCTGAAGTTGTCATATGGAGTGAGAGACCAGTGAATACCCTCATGATGTATGGAAAGAGCCGTCTTCTGCTCTGTCCTTTTTTCTTTCCTTATAGATGCCACTGCTTCTGGCATTTTGGTCCAGAAGGATTTTAAGAATAAAGTTATATTTGTTTATAGTGAGAATGAAATCCTTTGTCCAGACATCTAGTGAAAACACAGTAACATCACTGACATTTTAAGCTTGAATGCTTTCTTTTCTTTTTAACCATGTGAGCTTGTGACAGACATTACCTAGTTAACCAAAAGAAATTTTTAAGACTCCTAATTACTATTCAAAAGTGTATATTAAGTAATTGCATAAAAAACATGTAAAGATTAGCTTTTGAGTTACCCATCCTTGAAAAATATAAAAAAGTTATTTACGTTTTCTTTTATCAGCTAAACAGTGTGAATGATGCCAAGGAAAAGACATCTACTGAACTTGATTCTACCAAACAGAAGATAGAATCTCACACTAAAAATATAAAGGTATTGATTTTAAAAAAACTTTTTCTTTTGTATTTAGAGACAAATATAATTATTTAGGGAAACCTTATGGTAGAGATATCTGAAAATATGGCTTCCTATTTCTTATTAAATACATTTAGATACAACTTTAATTTTTTATTATTGATCAAAGTAACAAGAATGTTTTCCATTTAAAATAAAACTTGATTATAAATTGTTCTGATTAATGGAAACATTTATTTCCCAGACTTAATTATAATACCATGGATTACAAATTTAAGGTTTAATGTCCACCCTTAGATACGTAGTAAACATTTTACATAAGCACATCAGTATTTGGAGTCAGTTTCCATCATTTTAGGGTGGAGCCATTGTTTTTAGTATGTCATGCCTAGTAATGGGCCAAGACCACACCTGCCTTGAGTCCAGGAAAATTGTTTATTTTATTTTCTGTGCCACTTTTATGTAATATGTTTTTGCAGAACTATACTGAAGCATCTCTCAGAGTTGCTCAGTAGTGTTGGATTTTTTTTTGTTGGTTTATATTGCATTTGTCCTTGATGTACTTTATAGAATTTAAGGTTAAGGATAATTAGTTCAGAATTTTATGCCACATATTTTAGATTTGTATTAGCATTTGGGATTTCATGAAGAAGGAAATGTTCTTCTATTAAGTATAAGATTTATTCTTAAGATGTTGTTTATATGGTATTTAAAGGTTTTGGGGTTACCAATTTTTTTAATGGATTGAAAGAAAAGAACTTCTTGGAATAAGCTGTCTTATTAACACTTTATGTTTAAACGCTAAAAAAACAAATTTTCTAATTTTACAGCTAAAATAATTGTACTTAGACAATATATTTAATAAAAAACCATAATATTTGACAAATGCTTGCCTTTGTGATTCTTTTATGTTGAAGTTTTGGAAGTCTTCGTTATGTACTTTATATTTGTGCCTCCCACCTCTGTATTGGCCCGCCATCATGCGACCTCTATTTTTGGTGTCTCCTACAGGACCTTCAGGATAAGCTGGCTGATGCCAATAAGGAGTTGAGTCATTTGCGCAGTAAGTGTGCAGATAGAGAGGCGCTGGTCGGCACTTTAAAAGTGGAGCTACAGAACGTGCTTCACTGCTGGGAGAAAGAGAAGGCACAAGCGGCCCAGTCCCAGTGTGAACTGCAGAAGCTTTCCCAGGCTTTCCACAAGGACTCCGAGGTACCACCTGAGTCAAGATGACCGTCAGGAAAGGCCTTTCACTAGTCTCAGTTTTATAAATGTACATACTTCAGCTGGCTGTTTTTACTCTTAATTGGTTTAATTAAAAAAATTCTTCTGAGCTGACTGTTTTGAAATATGCCTATCAGCTGCAAAATCAGTCACTCCATTACTCTGTGCCATCCTGTTTCAAGGAAGAAGTAATGTAGATTAACCCTTCTATCACTTGTACAAGTAACCTATCTCAACAAGAGTGATCCTAAAAGCCCTTTCAAGGTTGGCCTGATTGCTAATGATAAAATAATTTTTTAGATTTCAGTAGTTAGTAGCTAGGTCTGGTAGAAAGAATATGTGTGTGTTTTTTTTTTGTTTTTGTAATCAGAAAGAACTGGACTGGGGTCCTGGGGCTTTTATTTACAAACTATGAGTATGAACAAGTCACACAGCTTAGTCTCTCCACATCCGAGTTTCTTTATTTGCAAAACAGGAATAATATTTACTATATAAAAATTTAGAAAAACACAAATCCCACAAAATTAAAACTTTATTTGGGTGCCCTAGAGAGTGGCCTATCATTTTCATTTTCATTTATTAAATCACTTCTTAAAGTATGATGACAAAACTTTCATATTCTGTATGAGCTGGGTGAATGAAATTATATTTTCTTTTACCCAGGGGATGTGGAGCTAGTCTGGCTAGTGTGAAACTGGTTTATCTGAGTCGTCCGGCATATTGAGCTCATTACTTCAACAAATATGAACATGCATGCCAAGAGTGTAAAAAGGAAACATTCCTTCCCCTCTTCTTGCAGTCTGGGATTTAAATTGTGTCCACATGAAGGGCCTGGAATTGTTCTACACATCAGATAGTGATTAAAGGAAAGGAAACTAGAAGCCTGACTATATTGTAAAGTCAGCATGTCTACAACAATGTGGTTGGGTTCAACATGTGTGAATTGATTTTGGATCTTGAGATTCTCTTTTCACGCCAAATGGATGATTATCATGCATGGTTTATCACAGCCCAAGCAAAAAGGACATAATGGCGACACAATGAATTATCCTTGAGGATGAACTCCATGGCAAAATGTGCAGGGGGGAGGTTTTTAAGTGCCTGAACATTACGTTTGCTTAGTTATATTTAATAAGATTTTTAAACATCTCAGCCCAGTTGAAAATGCAAAAGACATCTTTAATTGCTTAAAAAAGAAAAAGGCATAGCATATTTATGAAGACTCTTCTGATATGCTAACTCAAGTTTATGATTTTAATCACATATTTAATTTTCTTTTGTTTTTAAATAGTTATATTTGGAAAAAAGTAAGATGGCATATAGAGAATTAAGATATGTGTGTATCTTAATTTCTCCCCAAAGAAACTTTGCCCACAAATTTTTAATTACAAACCTTTACATATTCTGTATCAAGTTTTTCTTTTCTATTTGAATATGTTCTCATTGATTTTAAAGAGAGGGGGAGGGAGAGGGAGAGATAAAGAAACATCAATGAGAGAGAAAAGAAACCAATCAGCTGCATCCTGCACACCCCCTACTGGGATCTGCAACCTGGGCATGTGCCCTGACCGGGAATCAAACCAGTGACCTCTTGGTACATGGTATGCCACTCAACCAACTGAGCAACACTGCACACATATTCAGTTTTTCTTATCGAGAAGATGAGAATTTCTATATTTTCCCTCTTAACATCTCCCCTTTAAACAATTTTTGTTTTTGCTCATATATTAAAAAAATCTTGAGGGAACTTATTTTATCTACATAAAGTATTCATTTTGAAGCTTCACAGTTCCTTTGTCTTGAGTTCCATTCTTTGGGACTGTACAGGGGAAACACCTTATAAAGACAGCATCGGGCGTTTTAATAAGTAAACTTTCCTTGTGTGTTCAAGATGGGATCAGCTTTTTACTGACTTCTACAGCAGAGTATTTCTATGTCATTAAACAATGGATAGTTTTGTTATTATAATGGCAGTATAATTTTAAAGAACTTTTTCTACATAGTTCTAATTGGATGGTTTTGAAAGTATATCTTGAGCAGCTATGTTCATTTTTTTGATTCTTCCTCTGTAGTGTTTGAACACCTACAAATGCCCCTGTGCCAAACACTATATGAACTTATAAGCGGGCAAAATAAATGAGCCCATCTTCCATATCTTTCATATCACTGTCTGCTTTGCCTAAGGGGCTTGGGATAGATTTCCTATAAGTGGGAAGTAAGCTGGAATCTCTGGAGGGGGACGAAAGCTGAGTAATTGTGTACCTGTGAAGAACAGATATTGGCGTAACGTTTTCTCTGACAGAGTTGAGTAACACTCTTCTCTCTGTAATGGTGTTTTGACTTAAAATAACATCTGTTTTAGCAAATGTAAATATGAAATTACAGAATTACCACACAGACTTTCAGTTAGGAGAGCTTTGAACCAACTTGTTCAGATTCCTTCGGTTACAGCTGAGGAAGTTGAAGCCTGAACACGCACTTACTAAGACCACATCCTCGGTAGTAGCAGAGCTGGGTCAGAACTCTGGTCTGGCTTATAGATTTCAGAATTTGGTTTTGAAAACTAAGTGTAAACCATTTCCAGTTTCTTTCTGATGCTAGTTTTGATTGTAAAAAAAAAAATCACCAAAGTGATAATATTCTGAGACTTGAGTATTTTAATTCCTTCCCAAGTTTTTGAAATAAATTATTTACCATGTGTATTATGTGTTTTACTTCTTACAATGTTTATATACTGTAATTAATTTCCTTTTTTTTTCTCACAGGAGAAGCTAACCTTCCTTCATACCTTGTACCAGCATTTGATAGCAGGCTGTGCGCTCATAAAACAACCAGAAGGCATGCTGGATAAATTCTCTTGGTCTGAGCTTTGTGCAGTCTTGCAGGAAAATGTTGATGCCCTGATCGCAGACCTCAACAGGGCTAATGAGAAGGTAACTGTCCTCAGGCACCAGATACCTCTATTAAATTCAGTGACATTTGTCCACATCACAGTATCATTAAGAGGGGCTGACATTCATCTTATTTCAAAAAGAATTTGGATGTTAATAATTCAATACCATTAATTATGGCTTGTCTACCACTCAGTTTGATGCCATTGCTGTGGGCATGTAAATGTGACTGAAGTCTGTATGAAGTCTCTAAGCTCCACTTTCTGTGCAGGACATGCTAATACTACTAGCCAGTATTAGCCACAGGGACCTAATTAAAAGAAAATAAATTAATCTTACTGATGAAGCAATTCAAAGAACTTAGCCATTTACATTAATAAACCAACTCTTTATGTTAGCATAAAATAGAAACAAGATACAGTTCTTCAAAAACATGATCTTAAAATTATTTGCTTAGGAAATAATGAGGTATTAAAAGCAGTTAAAATTTTAATTTATGTTTATAACATTTCTTGAAATATAACAAACTGTATTACCAAACCCATTTAGTGCTTTAGATTGTAAGAAGTATATATTTTATGAGAAAACGGTAGACTTCTATAGTCACTTTATCATTCACAGGCTTAGAAATTCAGTCTTTCAAAAAAATTTTTAAACTTTCTTTTGGTTATAGAAAATCAAAATGGCTTAGGAGACTAACATATGTCACCATTAAAGATATTGATTCTTATCCTGGGTCTATTGAACTAGTCAGAACTATGTTTACGTGGTCTAGTTTCCAGATCTTAGTTGCAGTGACATTTGCTCTTAAGAGACATGAAAAGAAAAACTGTTCCCCAAAGTTTATTTTTAACCTTGGCCCAATTTAAGGGTGAGTTAGAGCATTTTACCTTGGTCTGATTGGCAAACGCTACCATAGGCACTGAGAAGTGAGATTGAGGAAATGAGAGAATAATTGTGAGCCACAGAGGCTGTTCGTGATTGTGAATGTGTGTATCATAGCTTTGAAAATTACTGATAATTAAAATGAGTTCATGTTTTAACCCTCTGAGATGCTGTTATGCTTTAATAGATTTTCATAGTTTCAAAACATCATTAATTGTCATACATGTTAGACGATTTTCTTTCTGGTATTTTGAATGTGAAATAAAAAATGATTAGAAAATTCTGCTTTGTTATATGTGTCATGTTTGTAGATGTAAATCTCATTTAAATACTTTCTTTCCCATTGAGATATCTTAATAGATTGAGCTTTGGATCTAGAAGTAAGAATATTCTTCTCAATTATTATTATTATTTTTTTAGTAAAATGGGTCTTAGAATGAGCAATGTTCTTAGAAAGAGAAGAATAAAAGATTTGTCATCTAAGCATACATATGACACCATTTTGTGCTAAAATATAATTTGCCATACTAATTCCTATTTCATCATTTCTTTATTTTCTTTTTAAAAAATCTATTTTTATTGATTTCAGAGAGTCTAGGAGAGGGAGAGAGAGATAGCAACATCAATGATGATAGAGAATCATTGATTGGCTACCCCCTTCTGGGGATCGAATCCACAACCCGGCATGTGCCCTGACCAGGAATCGAACTGTGACCTCCTAGTTAATAGGTTGACGTTCAACCACTGAGCCATACTGGCTAGGCATCAGCATTTCTTTTGTTTTCATTTTAACTTAGAATGTTTATATGATCTTAAGGAATAAAATATATTAGAACATTTTGGATGTTTTTTTGGAGAATACATGGAAATGGCTTGTCAGCATAGCTTATTCTCTGTTGCACTTCGCCATTTAGATAAGTCATCTGGAGTATATCTGTAAAAACAAGTCTGATACGATGAGAGAGCTTCAGCAGACCCAAGAAGACACCTTCAACAAAGTGGCCGAGCAGATCAAAGCCCAGGAGGGCTGCTGGCAGAAGCAGAAGAAGGAGCTGGAGCTGCAGTACTCGGAGCTCCTCCTGGAGGTGCAGAAGAGGGCACAGGTATGCAGTTTCCACAGAGCGTTTTTTGAAATGCCATTGTCAAGTCAGTTAAGACCTCCTGATTACCACATAAACTTGTTAGGCACAAGTGATACATATGATCATGCCAACATAAATGGATATGTCTTGTGTGTGCACGAGTACTAAGAATCGTCTTTCACTCAAGTATGGAAGTAGATGGGTTTCTGGTTAAAGTATCTCAATACATTGATCAATTGATTGCCAAAATTGTATTGCCTTTATTTACTTTTAAAATAAAAGGTTAAGAGGTTTGGTAAAATATTGTCAGTTTCAGTGTAGGTATCTTTTTTATCCAGTTTACTCCACTTATAGGGGTTCTTATGTGAACCATCATTTTAATTCTTTGGGGTTGAAATTTGTTATTCCTCCTAACATTGTATAAGAATTGCAGTTGCAGACCCTGTAGCAAAATAATTGACTGTGATATGTATTATGTCTTCTATGTTGGATTCCATTGAGAACAGAAGCTATGAGTAGTTAACCTAATCATATTTTTTCTTATATAAATTTTTGTCAACTTAATTTATTATTAACTGTCATTCCTGCCCTATCAGGAATAACATATGGTATGTATATGGTTTTTTTCATATTGAATTTAATAATAGGTCCCTTGTTCTCAAGATAGGAGACTTAGGAATCAGAAGGTTATATATTCTTCCCAGGCTAAGGGCCTTATGTGAACTTAGGCCTTTTTCTGTGAATTTGAATGAATTAATACACTCTCTTCAAGTAGCCATTTGTTCACTGTATGAAGGGTGCCTTGTGATATGCCCTGCATTTTCTTCTACTGAACAATTTATTATTTTTAGAAGTAGCATTGATATACAGTGAAGTGAACAAATCTTACATGTACAATTTGATGTTTTAATCAATGCAAACACCATGTAAGCATCACCCCACTTAACACTTAAAACATGGTCATTACCCTAGAGAGTTCTCAGACCCACACCATTTGTTCAAGACTTTCCTTTCCTCCTTAAATAACGTCCTCCCTTTGTGAAAAAACAATTGACCATATATGGGAACCACAGTTTGTTGTCCATTTTCACAGTACTGCCTTTTCCAGATAAAACTAAAAAAAAAAAAAAAGACCGTACCCTTTTATGTAATGATGTTTACTTTGAATTTATATTAGTTCACACAAACACTCCATCCATGCTTTTGTTCCGGCCCTCCGGTCCAGTTTAAGAACCCATTGTGGCCCTCTATGGATGTACCATTGTTTGTTTATCTAGATACATGCTGATGGGCCTTTAGGTTATTTATTTTTTTGGCAATTATAACTTATGATGCTTTAAATCTTCATGGATAGATTTTTGTATGATCATAAGTTTTCATTTCTCTTGGATAAGTACTTGGTAGTTGATTTCTGGGTTACATGGTAAGTGTATATTTAACTTTATATGAAATAATTATTACAATGTTTTCCAAAGTGGCAGTACCATTTTGCATTCTCACAAGCAATGTAAAAGAGTTCTAGTTGCCCTGCATCTGTGCCAGCATGCGGTTTCGTCATTTTCCTTTTTCTTTTTAGCCAGATAGGTGTGTAGTGGTATGTCATTGTGGTTTTAATTTACATTTTTCCTAGTGAATAATAATATTGAACATTTTTTCATGTGCTTACTTTCCATCTCTATATCTTCTTTAGTGAATTATCTATTCATATATTTTGTTCAGTTTTAATTGGGTTGCTTGTTTCCTAATTGCTGTTGTTTATATATTTTGGATATGAGTCATTTGTCAGGTATATGATCTGCAAATATTTTCTCATATTCTCTTTTTTTAAAAAATATACTTTTATTGATTTCAGAGAGGAAGTGAGACGGAAAGAGAGATAGAAACATCAATGATGAGAGAGAATCATTGATCAGCTGCCTCCTGCATGCCCTCCACTGGGGATTGAGCTTGCAACCCAGGCATGTGCCCTTGACTGGAATCGAACCTGGGACCCTTCAGTCTGCAGGCTGACGCTCTGTCCACTGAGCCAAACCAGCTAGGGCGTTCTCACATTCTCTTAACAGTACATTTATACAGAAAATATTTTAAATTTTTATAAAATCTGATTTATCAATTTTTATGGGTGTACTTTTGGTGTTGTATCTAAGAATTCTATTTAATATAGTCATTAGAATTTCTCCTATTTTTTCTTCCAGATGTTTTATAATTTTAGATTTTACATATTTGTCTATGATCTATTTTGAGTTAGTTTTTATAAAGGTGTGAGGTATGGGTTAATGTACATTTTTTTGCATGTGGATGTCCAGTTATGCATTCTAATACTATTTGTTGAAAAGACTATCCGTCCTTATTTGCACCTTTGTAAAAAATCAATTTACTATATTTGTGTAAGCCTATTTTTGGACTTCCTCATGTGTTCCATTTATTTGTCTATTCCTTTTTCAATACTACACTGATGTGATTACTGTAACTTTTTAGTAAGTCTTAAAATCAGGTCGTGTGAGTCTTCCAACTTCATTTCCTATCAGTGTTTTGAACTCACTTCTTTTATTCTGAATCTGCAGGAGAGCATAGCAATTCACTTTCTGAAGTAAGGGAGTCATCATCGCAGTTGCTAATGTTTTAAGAGAAGCTCACACTGAAGGCTTTTCTCTGAAGAATGTCTTATACCCTAGGCTTTGATCCATGGGTATGCAAAATAAAAGTATCATTTTCATTGTTCCTAAAAGTACATTAATATTATATATCGGCATATAGCTTATATTATTTATGTACATATTTGAATTTTCATAAAATATAATTGAATATACAGCAGCAATTTAATTGAAATTTATATTTGGAAACTGCTATTATAATTTATTATTACAGGCCCTATATAAATTTTATTTTGGGAAAGTTTGTAATGATGAATTCTATATTTCTACTCTTTCCCCCAAAACTATAATGCAAATAACAATATTTTAATTTTATAATACTTATGCATTTTCAAAAATTATGTTAATAAGGTCATGAAGGGAAAAAACTACAGTTTTTGCATAGGATTGTGGGTTGTAGAGGATGTTTGGTGTCAGATGAACATAGCCATTAATAGAGACCATCTGCTGGGAAACATGACTTATCTACAGAGCCCTGTGTTTAATGTTTGGTATTGTAAAGACTTGGTTAGTAAAAGGCAGCTAGTTAAAGAAAACCAGTTTTTGAATTTAAATTGCTTTTATCTGAAAAAATGTAGTAGAGTTATTTGCAAGACGTTTGAATGTGTAAGCTGTAAAACAATTAGTGGAAATGTTATTAGATAAATGAAACTTGTAGAATAGAAAGTTTGGTTTTAGCATTACAGCATTTAGTTTTCAGCATTAGGTAAAATGTGCTAGCCACATGGTTGGGTAATTCTTGAGTTTAAATACTTCCGGAGCCGTCCTGTAAATGTATCTGAAGCATCTATGCCTGCTGAAGCACCTGGGCTCAGTGCCACAGTCCGTTCCATGTACTCAGTTTGCTTGTGCAGTCTTGGTATATATGTTCTTATTTCTTTTCTACCTGAAAAAGACGAAATTACAGGAACACGAACTTCCTTTCTAGAAATAAAGATTTTTCACTATAAGTATAATTAAGACTTGATGTAATGTTTATTGTAAACATTTTAGTATGACATTTTTGTTAAATCAAATGAGTTTAGAATGGAGAACAAAAATCAAAAGAAATTCAGATTCATAATAATATGCTGCATTTTATTCCTCTTATATCATAATATAAAGAGTATTTTCCCAAGAAATCTGGGTTAGTCATAAAACTGTTACTAGATGTTGAAACTTTTAAATGAATTCCAAAACTATTCAGGGGTAAAGTGCAGCTTGTTTTTATTGTTGGAGGTGGTAGGTATACATGCCTGCCTGAAATAATTCACAGGAGTTAGACATAATCCTGCCAAACCATATTTTCGTGGACTATGAGTTGGTGTGGGTGGGCACCTCTAATGAAATATTGGAAAGTCCTCTGAATACTTTTCATATAATTGCTTTAAATTAAAAAAAATATTTTTATTGATTTCAGAGAGGAAGGGAGTGGGAGAGAGATAAAAAAATCAATGATGAAATAAAATCATTGATCAGCTGCCTACTGCACACCCCCTACTGAGGATCGAGCCTGCAACCCGGGTATGTGCCCTGACCGGGAATTGACCCCTGACCTCCTGGTTCATAGGTCAACACTCAACCACTGAGCCACACGGGCCAGGCTAGAAATTTTTTGTTTTTAAAATAATGTTATTTGTTCAATTTGCATAATGTTGGATTTTTTTTTTCAATGCTCTTGTATAGTTTGCATGCCTCCTCTAGTGGAGCCACACAACAACCCCATGAGATAGGTCATTTAAACATCCTTTCTATTTTACAAAAGTAGAAACTAAGATTCAGAGAACTGACACCACTTATTTGAATAGCACGGAAATTCTAGGGACAGGATTAGAATGGAGATAACAGATGTAAACTGTTTAGTACTTTGGTTGGCATTTAGAAATTGCAAAGTGAATGTTATGTGCTCCTTAATATTTTATCTTTATCCTTATCTTTCAGTCCCTTTTGCATTATACAACACTGTTTTAAAGAAACATATGCTGTTTTTCTATATAAAGTGATATCTGAAAATAGGTCTAGTGACAACTTAGTTTCATATTTCTTGAACTTACATTTCCAAGTGATTCTTGATTAATTAATAATTAAACATGATGAAGTATAAAAAAGCTAACCAGTGCCACATTGCCAGCCATGCATAATGGTAGTTCCTTTATCTCTTATATCTCTCAGACTTTTTTTCCCCCCGAGATACTGAATTTTTAGTATACTTTATTGCAAAATTACCGCTATAGGTAAGAATATCAAAACAATTTTTACATAATATAGTTAATATTAATAAATACTTTACATGTTATATACCAGATATATAGGACAGTGTGTTTCATGTTGTGGTACTAATTAAGAGGTATAATACTTAGTTTTTCCCTCAGTGAGTGTCCAATTTAGTTGGTGGAGGTATTCAGTAAATGAGAAACATTAAATAATATCAGGTTTATCATAAGGCTGTATATACTTACTTGCTAAAAGAATGATATAAACTTAGAGGAGGAGGTGATTGAAGTTTAAAGGCTTCATAGAGGAGACTGGCGCCAGCCTGGGATTTGAAAACCCAGCAGAAAGGGAGACACGAGACATCAGAAGGTAGAGGTAATGCTTCTTTCCAACTGTCTGAGGTAGTATCTGTTAATCAGCAAATCAAGCATCTTGGCTTTACAAAGAGCTTTTTATAATTAGTTGTGCCTTACAAACAAAAGAGTAAACACAGGCTCAGACATTTTTGTGTATGTACTATTTTTGACATCTAAATTTAACAAAATATAGTGTTTTTAAGTTGAGTAAATAATCATTATGGGGTTAGAGTATATGTATATATATCAGGTAATGGAACTGGTAGGTCCTATGGTAGAATGAACTTTTTGAGGAACTGCCAAACTGTTTCCAAAATCAGCTGACACCATTTGCATTCCCACCGGCAATGTATGAGGGTTCCAATTCCCCACCGACAAAATGTGCTTTAACAGAGAAACGTTTATATCATAGGAAAAGCAAGCGAATTTATGTTTATTATGTTTTAAAATATTTCCATGGTATAAAAAGACAAGATATATAACTTATAAAAATAAGACATTTTAAATGAGGTCCTTTCATGTCTATGTGTCATTGAATAACCAGTTTGCAATTTGTCTTTTTGCCAATATAAAGAATAGAAGCTCAGCAAGCAGAAGTGATAAAAAGAATTTTACTCCCTAGGGAAGTGTCTAATTTCTGGCTCAAAGTCCCAAAGTTCATGGAGTGCTATAAGCCAGTAAGGCATCCCTCAAAGCTCGTATACTTCAGGAAGTAAGCATGTGATTCATTAAGGAAAGAAGCTGTCCTCTCCCCCCATTTTTGTCACAGATTAAAGAAAAGCTTGTGAAATTATAAAGTATTTTTTAAAAAAATATATTTTTATTGATTTCAGAGGGGAATGGAGAGAGATAGAAACATCAATGAGAGAGAATCATTGATTGGCTGCCTACTGCACGACCCACACTGGGAATGGAGTCTGCAACCTGGGCATGTTCCCTGTCTGACCGGGAATTAGACCATGACCTCCTGGTTCATAGGTTGATGCTCAACTACTGAGCCACACAAGTTGGGCATTATAAAGTCTTTTTGATATGACAGAGATCTGCCTAAAGGATATCCATTCTATAATTTCAGTTAAATTTTTTTTTCTTTTCAAAATTATGACTTTTTTGGGGGGAATTTTGAAATATTATTTTTGAAATTAAACCCAGTAAGGAGGATTTCAGTACGAGGGTTGCTTTTGTCTCATTTGAAGGCGATGTTCCTTATGTTTGCTTAAAAAATGTTAGCCTTTAATCTCTTTGGGTAAAGAACATAGGATTTTTTTTTAAAGGAAAATTTGCTCTTATAGCTGTTTCTAGCCTTACCATCAAACAAGCTTTGTTCTTCAAGAATAATTCACAGTAAAAAATGCAGTGCCTCTGAAGGTCCCCGTGGCCTATCAGGATTAATTTAAAACAGAATTCTGACATGTTGATAACTTCCAAATTATATTTTAAAACTATATCTCTTTTTCTTTTTCTTTTTACATTTGTAAAGATTTTTATTCATTGGGTATTTATTCAGTGACTTTTATGGGCAAAATACTGTACTTAGCACCAGGGAACATTTTATAAAAGAAATTTTAGTTTGTTCAATATTTATTAAATGCCTATATAGTCTATATAGAGCACTGCAGTAAATAATTCCTGGCCTCTAGGAACTCACACTATTGTATTTGAGGGAGAGTTGATAAATACACATGGTATACTAGTAAGTAAGCAGCAATGTAGGAATTAAATCTTGAGTAGGTAAGTTCATAGCTGGTCAAGGTCAGTGTATGAGTGAGATGATAGTCAAAGGTGTCATGGAATAGGTAGACCCTGAAATGGTCTCTGAAAAGTGTTAGATTTTGAGTAACGTTAGGGGAGTGGGAAGGAAAATGACCTGGGGGTGCTAGAGAATGTGGTTAAATTGTGGAGAGTGGTGGGAGGCTTGTGGCTGGGAAGTAAAGGAGCAGATTTGTTCTCTCCTTTTCCAAGTTGAGGATTGTGGGAGAAGGTGCATTTACAGAAGGAAGGCATGTGGGGTGTTGTGACCTGAGTAGAGGACCTTGGTCTAGAGTTTAAGCAATAGGATTGGATTGACAGAATTTGACAGCGTTGAAATGGGCATGAATGGCTGGCGGTGGGGAGAGCTGGAACCGCAGGGGGGAGCAGGGGGTGGATCAGGATGTGCATTGTGCTGGCCAATGCTTTGATTTGGGCATGTAGAGAATAGGGTGAAGAAAGGAAGCAGAATTAAGACTGACTATAAAGTCTTGGACTCGAATAATTTGGTGGGTGTTGGTGCCATTTAATGAGATAAAGAGGACTACTGTGAACACTTTTAAGGGGAAAATCAACAGAACTGGATTGGATACTTAGCTTGCTGTGGTTGTGCATTCTCTAACTGGAGATGGCTGCTGGACAGTCAGAGTGGTGGTTCTGGATTGCAGTGGAGATGGCAGGGATGCAGAAATGTAATTGTTAAGAAATTAACAAAACTCTCATAATATTTGTCAATAGAGCTTAAAAATTTAATTTTATTATTTTTAAATCTTGAATTCTAATATCCCACTTCGTTAATCCTAGTTATCTAATTTATATTGACCTGTTTGATTTTTTAAATAACCATTGATACTTGGTATCTTGATTATAATTATTTAAACCAACAATGATTTAAGACAACAGATGGTTGTTAAATAAACAACAGATTGTTTATTTTTATTTATAAACAGGCTTCACATGTATTCTTTGTCTTATTTTTATTCTTTTAGCAATTGTGAATGGCATCTCTTTCTTACAATAGAAATTATATGAGTCTCATGAAGTCATCCATAGCGGTAGTAATTAATATTAATCAGTACTTTTTGATATATAATCACTAAAAAGATCAAAATTTGGCATAAAGATCTTTAACAATTGCTTTATTACATTGCCACTACTTCTACAAGGTGACCTAAAATGAAAACTGGCTGTGTAAGTCAGGAATCTCAGTTCTATTTTTAAAGAATTCCAGTGGGTTCCTGTTTTGCTCTATAAAGAGAGAAGTGGGGTATTTTAGGTAATATAGTTTATTTATTTGTTTATTTTTTAAAATATATTTTTATTGATTTCAGGGAGGGAGAGAGATAAAGTGATAGAAACATCAATGATCCACCAGCTCCAGCATGCCCCCCACGTGGGCTTGCAACCTGGGCATGTGCCCCAATGGGGAATCGAACCATGACCTGACCTTCTGGTTCATAGGTCAAAACTCAACCACTGAACCAAACTGGCCAGTAATTTTTATTCATTTTTTAATTAACCCTTTCATCCTAGAACCACCAATTTCTGGATGTCTCTCTAAAATGCTTTTAGCTTTAACCTGATGTTTTGTAGAAGTGGAAGTACATGGTAGAGGAGTTGTGATCCATCATGCACTAAAACTGGTTAATCTTTCCACAGTGGGCTTACTGTCCTTCAACAATCCATTTAATTTTGACCAATGATGTTGATATTATTTTGAAATATTTAAAATATCATGAGGAAATATGTCTTTTCACCATTTTTTATTCAACAAAGTAATTTTTGTTGAAAAAACACTTCTGCCTGATACTTTGAGATCTGTGAATATGTAAATAGGCAGCCACCGGGAACATGACTAGGTTCAGTTTTATTTTTACTCTGTAGCTATGAATAGTGTGGCTCTTTTACCTCAGAGTTTCTAGAATTATCCTCTAATTGAACTGGTGGAATTGATTTTGGAGAGAATATGGAATTAACCTTTGTAATTCCCATTTGTTCCCCCAATCCCATCCCTCCTCTCTGCAACTCTGGCAGTTACTTTTGGCAGTTACCCTTGGCTGTCTTTTTTTTAAAAAATGTTTTTATTGATTTTAGAGAGAGAGGAAGGAAGGGAGAGGGAGAGAGAGAGAGGGAGAAACATGGATTGGTTGCCTCCTGAATGCAACCTAGGTATATGCTCTGACTAGGAATCGAACCGGCAACTTTTTGGTGCACGGATGGCAGTCTTCATGTTTCTGATTGTCCCATCCATTTATCAAAGCATAGAGACTGTTCCAGGATTTTATAGCTTCTCTTAGCTTTTCAGATAAGGTTTAATTTCCTTATCTTAATCATCTATTATCAACCTACTTCTTAAATTTTCATCCTTCTCTTTTCTTTAGATGTACTGAGTTATTTGCACCTCCTTAGAACATATTATCCTGTTTCCTGGCTCTGACTTTTTTACATGCCAGTCTTGTTTTCTCTCGCTCAAATTCAAGTGTAAGTTTTTCCTTTTCTTAAAAGTTGCCTCTCTAAAAAGTGTGTCTCACATCAGCTGCCAGGCAGTTCAGCTGGCTAGTGCTTCTCAGAGTTTCTTGCTTTTTTCAGCTGCTTCCAGTGGGACAACACTTCCTTTACAAGTGTCTTTGTATGGAGGTCTGGGGCACAATCCCAATGATAGAATGCTGCCACCACAGCTTGGCCATCAGTGATGTGATGAGGGCAAGCCTTTATCTCTCATAGGTATGGCTGGATCAGACTTTTGATAAGAGTTTGAATAAATCAAGGGGATTAATATAGAACATTTAAAATAAGGTCTAAAATACAATTTTTTTCCTGCCCAAGACCAAGAATCGAAGAAGTGGAATCCTTCAGAGAGTGGCCTCTTGTATACTTCCTTCACTCTTTTGCACTCAGGACTGTACCTCTGAGTGTCCTTGCACTCACTCTACACCTTTGGGAACCTCTCCTCCAGCCTCAGAAGTCACTTCCTCAGCAGTATATTTCCACATGTTTGAATTCTTTTGGCTACCGCCCATCAACATTGTCCATGCTAGGCTTTGACACACATCTTGCAGAGTAGTCAAGAGTTTGCATGATTTTCTCCAAGTCTTATCATTTTGAGGTCTTCCTGCCAATGTAAGTTTTAGAAATGCCTTTGATTTTTTAGCTGTTCATGGCTAAAGATTGAATCAGACACACACTCTCTATAAACCTCTCCCAAAGATCAACATTAAATTTTAGACAGAGTGCAGTCTGAACAAATAATACAAAGAGAGGTATTTTCCTCATGCCCACATAAAATGCAGATAGTGCTTTACTTTGCCATGTATAGACAGAGTATGATTTTTCTCTGTCTCTGGTTGACCCCCTTATTCAAATTGAACCCCTTTGGCCTGCTTTTAAAAAGAAAGAGGTCCGTGGTCAAGTCATGGCTGCTCACCTGCCTAAGAAAAGATCCAAATGGAATCGTGGGCTCCCTGTGCCCTGGTCACTGACCGTGCAGGGAGCTGAAAGGCATTTTCTTGTGTTTGAGGGGTCCAGCTGGAGCTTTCACGCACTAGCTAAAAACAGTCCAAATGAAGCTGTTAAAGGTTTATAAGGATTACATTACATTAAATTATTATAGGGTAGCTATGGCTAGCTTCCTTACTGGTGGAGGTGTTTTTTTGTGTTTTTTTTTAAAGAAACAACAAAAAAACTTCACTCCTACTTGTTGTTTACCATAATCCTCTAAAAGCCTGTTAATGTCATTTTGTGTAAACTCCCTTTTGTGTACCGCTGGCAATCTGGCATAGCTCTCTCTTAGCATTGTACCGTAATAATTGGTTTACTTGTCTGTGTTCCTAGCACATGGAATTTAGTGAGTAATCAATAAATGTTCATTGAATGATAAATGAATCTGTAAAGGAAATCTGGATATTATGTTCTAAAATTTATTCTGCCTCAGCAATTCCTTAATGATTAGGCATAAGATTTCATAGGGAGCTGGTTTATTTTTTAGTGATTAAAATACAGTGTCTGCAGTTAAAGTTTCTTTGTGTTTCAAATTAAGTTTTAGGATGTGAGTGCCTTTAATTAGGAAAAGAGGATCAGATTGCTGCTGAGGCCCAGCTTACAACTAGCATTTCCTCTCAGTACGGGAGCTGTACTTTGTACAGACTTCTGTCTTGGGAAGGTAAGAAAGAAACTGAAGTATAAGACTATGTTCTGAGAGTCCCTTCTCACAGTCAAGTGCTATTTGTCGTATCATTGATTTAACCCTTTGCTTATTTTGGCAAAAGCAAAGTCTTCTTATATATAGGAAAACCTCTATTGATGGTGTAATTTCTGTTTAAAAGCAGGAAATAAAAGTTAGTGAGGAATGGAAGAGAAATTATGAGAAATGGAAGATGAGAAATTTTCTTTTTTCTAAATATGTGTACATATTCATGTGTACAGGAAATTTATGAATTACTTTTAAATTTATGTGTTCTAGTTTATATAAAACTTCTTTGTAAGAGGATTTAAAAAATCAATGTGCAGATTCAGATCTACGCTGTTTGGCCCGCTGTTGCTCTATCATACTATGTATTTGTTGGATATTTTAAAACATGGATCTTTTGAAGAAGTGGTTGTCAGCAAAAGTTTTTCTTCCTACTAAGAGGAATTAATAAAACACCGGTTTATTTCATATTATGACTTTTCTTCTTATAGAAATTTCAAGAAATTGCTGAAAAAAATACGGACAAATTGAGCCGTATTGAGAAGTCACACGAACAGTTGGTTCTTGAGAATTCACGCATCAAAAATGTGTTATCACAGACTCAAAAGGAACAAACATCCTTGCTGGCAGCCTGCGCCCTGATGGCTGGTGCCTTATACCCTCTCTACAGCCGGTCCTGTGCCTTGTCTACACAGAGAGATTTTCTCCAGGATCAGGTCAACACCTTTGAGTTGTTCAAATTGGAAATTAGAACTCTAGCCCAGGCTTTGTCGACTGTAGACGAAAAGAAGCAAGAGGAAGCCAAGATGAAGAAAAAACCATTCAAAGGATTGATACGTGTATTCCGGAAAGGTGTTATTGCAATTTTGGCAGCAAACAGACTCAAGGTTTTGGGCCAGTCATGTGCCTCTCTTTTTACCTGGATGGAGAGTTTTAAAGACGGCATAGGCATGTTGGTGTGTACAGGAGAGCCCAAAGACAAGCATAAATTTCCAAGTAAGATAATTTGTGCTTTTTAAAATTTAAGTTGAATGTAAGTGACATGCGATATGAATATGTTTTGCCATTATGCAGAAACGTAAAGTCATTTAATGTGTACTCATGTAACATAGTCCCATACATATGTAGAAATATATTTATGTATAAGCTAGATTTTGATTTTTTTAATAAAAATTAAATTATAAAGAAAGTAGCAAGTATGTATAATTTCAACTTTGCCTAGTTTTATTAGATTTGAATGCTCTTTTCACAGTACAGTGAAGAGTTTATATAGCAGTTTTTCAGTTAAGTCAGTCCAGAGACTGCCCTATTTAAAATTAATTAACAGTATAATTTATTTTCACTTTCTGTGAATCAGTATAAAATGATCAGAGTTAAAAATCTATTGAAGAACTCAATGAAAGGGATACAAATATAAAATTTTCAGCTAATATACTTGGAATGTTTGACTATTCTGAGGAAACAATAATTTCAATTTTAACTTTTGAAAAGCAAGCTATTAAGTAATATAAGTAGAACCAAAGAAAATTTCCTTCTTTCTTTGTTTTGTCAGTTAACAGTCACATATAAATAAAGTCAATCAAATCTAATATTTCTTATAGACTTTTCTGCCCCAGGCAAAGTTCTGTCTACCAGTTTTGATCTATTTCTTAAATGGCTAAACATTGCCATGCATTTTTAACATGATTTTAATAAATTTTTGTAGCCTTGCATGATGGATTTTTTCTATTTTTGTAGAACATCAAAAGGAGCAGTTACGTTGTTTGCAAGCACTTAGCTGGCTCACCAGTTCTGACCTTCTTGCTGCAATAATCGCTTCCATGGCTGAGTTACAGGAAGTCATTAGTAAAACAGGTATGATTCCTTCTTTTGTGTCCTCTCAAAATACATTTAAGAGCAAATGTCAAAAAATGCTTTATCCTACAAATTCTAATAAACAATATAGAAAGAAAATATATTTGTTCTCATCTTTCTTTTCTCAGGTAAAGGAGATTGTTAAATCTATATTTAATGAAGTAGAGAATTAGTGTAAATTTTTTTCCATTATTTTATCTATTTATTTATTTTTTCTTTATTGACTAAGGTATTACATATGTGTGCTTATGTCCCCCTTTCCCCCCTAACCCCCCGCCCCCCCCCACTCATGCCCTCACCCCCCTGGTGTCTGTGTCCATTGATTAGGCTTATATGCATGCATACAAGTCCTTTGGTTGATCTCTTCCCCTTACCCCCACCCTCTTCTACCTTCCCTCTGAGGTTTGACAGTCTAGAATTAGTGTAAATTTTAATGGGTAATTTTGTCTTTATTTATGGGAAAATTAAATAATATTTCTTGGTAAACTTAGCCACTTTATTTTTTCCCTTTGAGATCTGACTTTTCTATAGAAAGCTCATCATTAGCTTTTTTTATTAAATAATTCTGATAATGTTCTTTCAAATGTTTTAGTCTTTTTTTCATTTCTCTTTCTGACTATAAATTTTAGAAGTTTGAGTAATAACTGAATCAGAAAATTTTTCTCTCTCATTTGGTGATATATTTTTATTTTTTCTAATTAATTTTAAAGGAAGTTAATTTGAATAGTCTGTTTCTACCATGTATGGAACCACATATAATTTGTAATTTCCAAAGGTCTAAAATTCAACATTTGTTTTTCATGACTAAGATTGCATGATATGTTTGTGTGAAAAATTCAATGAAAACTAATTTCTCTATGCTAGAAGAGATATTAGTCACCTACTGGTTAAGCTATGTCATTGGACTAAGTATTGTCATTTCAGACATGTTAATAGTGCAAATAGTATAATGAACTTGTTAATACTTGCCTGCTTAATAAATGTTATAAGCATTAATGAAATAATAACTTGGAATGTAATTTAATTTTTTAGACAACTCTGTTATGTAAATACAGATCATTTATTGTGATTTCAAATATCTAAACCTAAACATAGGCTCTTGTAGAAGGAAATTTATGATTCAGAGATTATTTTTAGATTGTGGTGATTGATGCTTGTAAGCAATATGCTTTTTTAATGTATTGCCTCAACGTATTGGATTTGGAATCTTAAAAGTCTAAATAAATATATTTTAAGAATGTTGGTATTATAACTTCAAAACAAAACTAGTAGTCTTGAAAGAAGTTAATAAAAAATTTTGGATTTATTTTCATAAACAGATTATTTGTGTTAGTCTTATTCTCTGTAGGTATGTGGACACTTAAAAGTAGGTTGGTTTTTTTTAAAGTTCTAATCTTGTCTTTATATTATTACTTTATTTAATACATTTTCCCCTTATTACTCTAGGAGATAAAAGAAAAATATGTGGCTTGATTTGGCCCTCTAGCAAATATGCGCAGTGGTTATAGTACAAGATAACAATTCATGAACAATGTTAGGCAAAATGTAATGAAGGATTGGATGGAGCAGTACAGGCTTTAAATGTAAACATCCATGGACAGTACAGTGCAATGTGGGCATATGAGTACTGGGAAGGCTTCAGGGCGGAACTAGTAATTAAATTGGGCCTAAAGTGAGAGTAAGTTAGAAAGGAGAGATAGCCTTCAGAAGAAGGGCATAACTCAAGTAGAGATGCAGAAATGGGAGGAAGCACAGAATAGGAAGAAGGGACATTAAAGAGGTGAGAATGGAAATCCATGCCTAGCAGACCTGGCTTATTGATGGCGATTACTAAAGTGTATTTTCTAATAACCATATTGGGGAATTGTTGGAGGAAATTTCGATCATTGGCATGGGATCAGACTGTAGAGGTTTTATAAGAGTAGGCAGTGGACCCTGTTAAAATATTGACACAGTGGTTCTTGAGACCCTGATAAAAATATGCAGGTAAGACCTCTCAAGTAGGAGATAGACCAAGAGTGGTGTCTTTAAATGTCTGCCATTCTCCAGGAACAGAGCTGCCTTTGATGGTAGAACCCGGTTGTGCCTCAAATAGCTTGAGGGAAATAGCAAGTTCAGGGAAACTTATTTTTAGGGAAAGCTTTAAATGTTGTTGGCTGATGAACACTATTTAAAATAATTGATGAACACTATGTAGAATAATTGATGTACCAAAGTCTTGTAGAGTATTGGAAGATATATGATCTGGATAGGTAGATAATTATGTATTATTGGACTAGTACAAAATGGTCAGTGTGGACCTTCTGCAGAGATGACTCAACTATCTGGGATAATTCTTTCAAAACATGAAGAGGGGTTAATATATTAACTTTTTAGGTGATGTACTGGGGCTGGCCAACAGACCCTGAGCAACGGATGAATGGATTACTCTGACACAACTGTGAAAGAGAGGGCTAAGGGACAGCCTGGCCAAAGTCACCAGGCAGCCTCGATTGCCTGCCTTGTTAACCTTTTATTGTAACAGCAGTTTGAGATAAAGTTTATCTTTTAGATACAATTAGTAGGGTGAGTAATCTTGGGAGGACAGATGTATTTACATTGTCCTCTAGGCAAGGGCATCCAGGCATTAAGCATAAGGATTCCAGTAAACACCCAGGGGTCTGCTCATGCATAGACTTGTTTGGAAAGGTCAAGGAACAATTAGGGGCACCATCTTCGACACTTCCCTAAGTCTCCCCGAAGTCGGAATTCTGATAAACAGGGCAGGTGGCCTTCCACACACTTCCCTTCTATCAGAATGTCCTCCTTACAGACTTTCCAACCAAGTCTCTTGTGTTCCCCAATAGTGATGTTTTCATTTTTAAGTGTTCCCTAGTCATAGAAATTTCAAGCAGAAAGGATGGGAAAATATTTTCTGACAGTTAAAGTATATGAGAGTTTATCAACAGATAATGAGGGTAATAAAGATAATGAGGGTAATAAAGGTAAAGCTGTAATATATATATATATAGTCATGATGAGTTTATAATTTAGGAATATGAATTATCTAAATAGATAAGCATTATTGTATGGTAGAAAGAGCATTGGCTTTGAACAAGACAGATTTGATTTTATAACCAGCTCTGCTAGTTACTAGTGATGCGAAATTGAGAAAGTTACTTAACTTTACTGCAATCACATTCTTTACCTATAAATGGAGATAGTGTCATCTTCCTGGTTGTTATGGGGATTTAATGAGATAATATTTGTTAAAATTTTGTACAGTACCTGGCATAGAATGGGTATTAAAAAAATTGTTTCTTCCACCCTCCTCACCATGAAAGTAGGGTATAACATTAGTGATAGACACACACATGTACCTGTACACATTTTTAGACTACTAATTATTAATTTTCTATTCTGAAGTTGCTAAAGTACCCTACAATGGAGTCAACATAGTGTAGGGTTAACCAGGGATTCTTCCTGACTTTGAATACTGGTTCTGATACCAGCTATGTGATATGGCAAGTTATTTAAATTCTCTGTGCTTCAGCTTCTTTATTAAATGGGAATAGTAGTATTACTGATCTCATAGAGTTATTTAGAGAATTAAAGTACTTAATTTGTAAAGTGTTTAAAGTAGTCTTTGTTTACTAGTTTGCTTGTTTTTTAGTTAAAATATTATTATGATTTATGGCATTAACTGACTAATAAAGAATAATTCATAAAAAAGTTTATTAGATCAAGTGAAAATATATTAGTTTATCTTAAAATTTCAAGACAATGTACATATCGCATACAGCTCTAACTTCTTAAAACATGGTTTTATTATAAATTAATATATAAAGATAAAGGAGAAATTTCTTCCTCTGAATATAGTGAAGTTGTTGGGAGGCATCAGAGGTTTGCTTCCTTTGTAACTAATAGAAGTCCTCACTTAGACTAGCTTAATCATATAGAGTTTTTTTCCTCTCAAATAACAGAAAGTCTGGAGGTAGGTACAAATCCAGACTTCCTTTCTGCTCTTCCATCCTTAGAATTTTCATGTTTATACCTTCTAGATTTAAACTGGCTACTCTGCTTTCAGGCATCAGGGTTGTTTTTGGCAGGAAGAAAAAGGAAAGGACAGAATGTGAAGGCATTCGTATATTGCTGGTGGGAATGAAAAATGATATAGCTGCTTTGGAAAAGAGCCTGGCAACTCCTCAAAATGTTAAATCAATATATATCCAAGAGAACTGAAAACATATCCATACAAAAAACTTATGCGTAAATGTTCATTGCAGCATTATGCAAACTAGCCAAAAATGAAAATAAACCTAAATGTCCATCAAGTAACAAATGGATACATACACAAATGATGAAATATTATGGGGCCATAAAAAGGAATGAAGTACTGATACATGCTACACAGGGATGAACCTTGAAAACATTGTGCTAAGTGAAAGAAGCCAGTTACAAAAGAACACAGGTGCACTTCATTTTATTGTGGTTCACTTTGTTGTGCTTTGCATTTATTGAGATTTTTACAAATTGAAGGCTTGTGGCAACCCTGCATCAGGCAAGTCTACTGGCACCATTTTCTAACAACATTTGTTCACTTTGTGTCTTTGTGTCACATTTTGACAATTCTTGGAATATTTCAAACTTTTTCATTATTATTATACGAATTTGTGCACGGGTGGGGTCTGGCCATCCCATCCCGATGGGGGCCCATTGGGCCGGGCCAGTAGGGGGGGTGGTTGGCCATCTGGCCCCACCCCCAATTGGGGTGTTGGGGGCCGATCAGGGGCCAGGCTGGGTGGGGGTTGGGGGGTGCTGATCAGGGCCCAGATCAGGCTGGTTGGCTGCTGCAGTGCGCATCATAGCCACTGGTCATTCTGGTCATCCCACTGTTCTGGTCGCTGGGCTTTTATCTATAATAATAAAAGCGTAATATGCTAATTAGACAGGACAGCTGAATGACCTTCCGGACGTTCTTCCGGACATCCTTCCAGACGACCTTCTGGATGAAGCCAGGGCTGCGAGGGCCGAGTCCATTGCACGAATTTCGTGCATCGGGCCTCTGGTATATATAGATTTGTTATGGTGATCTGTGATCAGTGATTTTAGATGTTGCCATTGCAATTGTTTTGGGGCTCCAAAAACTGCACCCATGTAAGATGGTGGACTTATTTGATGTATGTTGAGAGTGTTCTGATGCTCCAGTGAGCAGCCATTCCATCTATCTCCTTCTCCTCAAGCCTCCCTGTTCCTTGAGACAAAATACTATTGAAATTCAGCTAGTTAACCCTACTGTGGCCTCTGAGTGTTCATATGAAAGGAAGAGTCACATGTCTCACTTTAAATCAAAAGCTAGAAATGATTAAGCTAGTGAGGAAGGTATGTCAAAAGCTGAGATAGGCTGAAAGCTGAGATAGGCTGAGATAGGTATGTCAAACAGCCAAGTTGTGAATGCAAAGGAAACGTTCCTGAAGGAAATGAAAAGTGAATGCGTGAATGATAAGAAAGCGAAAGCAGCCTTAGTGCTAATATGGAGAAAGTTTTAGTGGTCTGGATAGAAGATCAAGCTAGCTGCAACTATCCCTTAAGCCAAAGCCTAATCCCGAGCAAGGCCAACTCTCTGAAGGTTGAGAAAGGTAAGGAAGCTGCAGAAGAAAAGTCTGAAGCTCATGAGGTTCATGAGGTTTAAAGAAAGAGCCAGCTCATAACATAGAAGTCCAAGGTGAAGCAGCAGGTGCTGATGTAGAAGCTGCAGCAAGCTTCCCAAGGTCTAGCTAAGATAGCTAATGTTCATGGCTACACTGAAAAACAGATTTTCAATGTAGACAAAACAGCCTTATCCTATATAATAAAAGGGCAATATGCAAATCAACTGAATGGCAGAATGACCGGTTGCTATGATGCACACTGACCATCAGGGGGCAGACGCTCAAAGCAGGAGCTGCCCCCTGGTAGTCAGTGTGCTCCCACAGGGGGAGTGCTGCTCAGCCAGAAGCCCTGAGTTGGGCTGGCGTGCACAGCGGTGGCGGGAGCCTCTCCTGCCTCCGAAGCAGAGCTAAAGATATCTGACTGACGACTTAGGCCCGCACGGGGAGTGGACTTAAGCTGTCAGTCGGACATCCCCCGAGGGCTCCTGGACTGTGAGAGGGCACAGGCTGGGCTGAGGGACCCCCGGCCCCCGAGTGTACGAATGTCGTGCACTGGGCCTCTAGTGTTGCAATAAGATACCACAATGGGGGGGGGGGGAATAGAGACACATTTGTAATACCTTAATCAATAAAAAATTTAAAAAAGTTCCATCATTTCGATGTATATACATATGTGCTTTATGTTTTTTTATTATTTATTTACCACAAGTAAAGGTCAGGAATTGTTGTCTTTCTTAAAAAAAAAAAAGATACCATCTAGGATTCTCATAGCTAGAGAGGAGAAGTCAATGCCTGGCTCTAAAGCTTCAAATGACAAGCTGACTCTCTTGTTAGAGCAGTGGTTCTCAACCTTCCTAATGCCTCGACCCTTTAATACAGTTCCTCATGTTGTGGTGACTCCCAACCATAAAATTATTTTTGTTGCTACTTCATAACTGTAATTTTGCTACTGTTATGAATCGTAAATATCTGATATGCAGGATGTATTTTCATTGTTACAAATTGAACATAATTGAAGCATAGTGATTAATCACAAAAACAATATGTAATTATATATGTTTTCCAATGGTCTTAGGCGACCCCTGTGAAAGGGTCGTTCGACCCCCAAAGGGGTCGCGACCCACAGGTTGAGAACCGCTGTGTTAGAGGCTGATGCAGCTGGTGACTAAGTTGAAGCCAATGCTCATGTACCATCTGAAAATGTTAGGACCCTTAAAAATTATGCTAAATCTACTCTGCCTGTGCTCTATAAGTGGAACAACAAAGTTTGGATGACAGCACATCTGTTTACAACATGGTTTATTGAATATTTTAAGCCCACTATTGAGGTTTACTGTACAGAAAAAAAGATTTCTTTCAAAATATTACTGCTCATTGACAATGCAGCTGGTCACCCAAGAGCTCTAGTGGAGATGTGCAATGAGACTAATGCTATTTTCATGCCTGCTAACACAACATCCATTCTGCAGTCTCTGGTTCAAGTAGTAATTTCAACTTAGAAATCTTATTCAAGAAATACATTTGGTAAGTTACAGATGCCATAGTTACTGATTCCTCTGATGGATCTGGGCAGAGTCCATTGAAAATCTTCTGGAAAGCATTCACCCTTGTGGTTGCCATTAAGAACATTTATGATTCATGGGAAGAAGTCAGATATCAACATTGACAGGAGTTTGGAAGAAGCTGATTCCAACTCTCATGGATGACTTTGATGGTTTCAAGGCTTCAGTGGAGGAAGTAACTGAAGATGTGGTGGAAATAGCAAGAGAACTAGGATTGGAAGTGGGGCCTGAAGATGTGACTCAATTGTTGCAGTCTCAGGGTAAAACTTTCTCAGATGAGAGTTACTTCTCATAGACGAGTAAAGAAGGTTGTTCTGGGAGGTGGAATCTAATCGTGATGCAGATGATGCAAAGATTAGATGAAATGACAACAGAGGACTTAAAATATTACATAAACTTAGCTGATAAAAGAAAAGCAGAGTTTGAGAGGACTGACTCCAATTTTGGGAAAGATCACAGTGGTTAGAACGCTATCAAACATCATCCCATACCACAGAGAAACTGTTCGTGAAAGGAAGAGTCAATCCATGCAGCACACGTCATTGCAGTCTTATTTTAAAAAATTGCCACGGCTACTCGAACCTTCCACAACCACCACCCTTATCAGTCAGCAGCTGGGAATACTGAGGCAAGACCCTCCATCAACAAAAAGATTATGACCCACTGAAGGCTCAGGGGAAGATTAGCATTTTTAGCAATAAGGTATTTTAAAATTAAAGGGTATACATTGTTTTTCCAGGACATAATTCTGTTGCATACTTAATAGACTAACATATAGTGTAAACATGACTTTAATATGCACTAGAATACCAAAAAATGTGTGCGACTAGCTTTATTGTGATTTTTGTTTTGTTTCGGTGGTCTGGAACCTAATCCGCAATATCTCCAATGTATATCTGTATTTGAAATGTTCAGATTAGGCAAATCTAGAGACAGAGAGTTGATTAGTGGTTGCCCGAGGCCAGGTAGGTTGTTGGGGTTTACGGAAAATGACTGCTAATAGGTACGGTGTTTCTTTTTGGGGTGACTAAGTTATAAAATTACTTGTGATGATGATTGCATGGTTCTGTGAATATATAAAAAACCGTTGACATGTACATTTTAAATGGGTGAATTGTATTGTGTGTGAATTATATCTCAAGAAAGCTGTTAAGGTGTGAAATCATGGCTGCTGAATAATATCCCTTTATCAGGAAAGCAAAAGCTTTCCCCAAAGCCCTCCTCCAACCCCAGCAGGTTTTTGCGATTGTTTCATTGGCCTGAACTGATCACATGGTTATCCCTAGCTGGTTAGATGGAAGCTGGCAAAAGACAAGGGAGAGTTTGTGGATGGGATGGATCAGCTAATCGACAGTGTCTGCAATAGAGAGGATTCAAATTCAAACAATAAATTACCTCCACATCTACTGCCTCCGTTGTAAAAGGAAACTGGTCAATTCAGAAAACTTGAAAAAATAATCAGAGAACGACAATAACAAAAACAGTTTCCCATCATACAGGAATAGTTACTGTTAACAGTTGTGTATGTTCTTCCAATCTATTTTATTCCACTGCCCACTCTGCCTTCCTCCCGCCCTCCCTCCCAACAGATTAGCAAATGTTACAAATGACATCATAGACTACATACTGTTTTATATTTTCATTTAAAAATTATTTTGATATAATAAATTTACAGAAAAGTTGCAAGTACACTACAGAGAACTCTTCCCCCCCCCCATGATCTGAGAGCAAGTTGCTGACATGATGCCCCATGACTTTCTCATATTTTACTGTGCATTTCAAAGACAGTCTTATACATAACAAGAGTGCAGTGATTAACATCCGAAAACTACCATTGATATATTACCACCATTCACACCCCATTCGTTTTCTCAGTTGTGTCTTTCATAGCAAAAGCATCTGGTTTAGCATTGTGTTGGCGTTTAGTCATGTTTCTTTAGTCTTCCTCTTCATGGAAGAGTTCCTTGACCATTATGACCTTGAAGATTATAGGCCAGTTATTTGTAGACTATCTCTCAATTTTGACTTGTTGTTTCCTCATGTGATGAGCTTCAGCTTATGCATTTTTTTTTTTTGGCATGAATCTCACAGGAGTGATGTTGTGCTTTGCTTGTGATAAATATTATTGCTTTAGTTTTTAAAAAGTCATTTTTTGAGGATTTTTCTTTATTTATATTAATATTTTTCTAGAGAATGATTTTTAATGTCTGGGCAATATTTATTAGTTGCTCATTCCATCAGTTATTGACCAATTCATAATAGGTTATTTTCATTCCACAGGTATCAGAAATATCAATCAGTTCAGCTTTGATTTGTAATCTATTCATATCTTTTGAATCATCTAATGTTGTGAGCAGTATCTTAATTCTTTCAATGAATTGGGAAACAGAAGTGTCAAAATCTTAGGAAAGTATAGGAAATAATCTGAAAATTCTGAAATGAAAGAAGATAGTTCTTAGAACTGTTTTTTCTTTTTGAAGAACTTGCTGAAAATTTAAACAGTTTTACATGTCAGAACTACAAATTGATGGCATCATTGGCACTTTAGCCCCAGGAAAACTGGTACATGTGTGCCAAACCAAGTAGTTGTATTATTTTTGTTCTAAGGTGAAAAAAATCAGTAAACTATTCTTTTAAAAAAGTAGGTGCTTATATTTTTTAGAGTTCTAAATTAATACATACTATTAACTATCTAGGAGAGGAAATTTAAACATTTACTAGGAGAGAAAATTAAACATGTTCAATATGTACTACAGTATGAATTAATAACTTTGACTCTAGATTTGAATCTGGGTTACATTGCTTACTATGTGTGTGGTATTAGGAAAATTACTTAATCCCTTTTCAGCTTCAGTGTCTTCTTATGTAAAATGTGGGTAAGAAAAGTTCCCACCTCATAGGAGGGTTATTTGGAGTAAATGTAATCTGCCTAGCGAAGTCCATTGTATATGTAATTATAAAAAAATGTTTGTTGCTTTATCCCTTTTTTTTGTGTGTGTACTGATGTCTCACACTTTAGAGTAATACTGGCATATTACTTTAAATCTTTTCATGAAACTAGAAGTTCAATATGGCAGCTAAGTCACTGCTTAGAAAGTGCTAAAGGTGGTTGCCCCTGCTACCTTCTTAAACTTTAACAATGTACTTGTAGACAGTGGGCAAAGACCCCAGTATCCATGTTGCCTCTGCAAATACTGGACAGGTGGCAACCTTCTTTGCTTTCATTAAAGTGCTTGCCCACTTGAGATAAATTACCTTTTCCAGGTATCCAAATGGTGTGCCTGCAAGAGATCATTTACCTCAAACAGGGGAGAACGTTACTTCCACCGAAGGGCTGGAATATCAATCATCATGGGACTGGACTAAAGAACCCTTCAGATAACTGAATATTTTCAAATGAATGGTCCAGGCTCAATTTCTCAAGCTAGAAACAAATGTGCCGATTTGCTTTGAAATATCTCTGTCCACATACAGAAGCATATGGATATGAGAAGAATGTTAATATATTTTGTTACACATTTACACATTTTAACATATAATTGGAATCTTAATTATCTAGAAGATAGATAACCCAAATACACATACCCCTGCTATTAGTACTCTGAACTTTGTATACTTTGAGCTAACTTTCTAGAGGTCGTGGCAACAATTTCAGGCAAAACTCAGAAATCTAGGTTGTATTTAGCATAACATTGAGGATTCATGCTTAGGAAGTAAGTAAAGATATTTGTAGTAATAAGTAGTTATTGGTATATATTTATAAGTTTTTTAAAAATACATTTTTATTAATTTCAGAGAGAAGGAAGAGGGAGAGAGAGAGAGATAGAAACATCCATGATAAGAGAAGAATCATGGATTGGTTGCCTCCTGCAAGTCCCCGACTGAGGATCGAGCCCACAACCTGGGCATGTACCCTGACCAGAATCAAACCTGGGACCTTTTAGTTTGCAGGCTGACGCTCTTTCCACTGAGCAACACTGGCCAGGGCTATATTTGTAAGTTTTAAGGCTTTATTGAATCCTCACAAATAATAAAAAGAGCTTTGCTACTCCAAGTGTGGTCCCTGGACCAGCAGCATCAGCATTAACTGGGGATGTGTCAGAAATGCATAATATCAGACTCCACTCCAGAGCTAATTAATCGGAATCAGCATTTTAACAAGCCCCTCAGATGATTTATATGCACAGTAAAGTTTGTTATTTGCACAGAGGATTTTGTTATTTATGCAACTTCACTTATAACTTAAACTGAAACACTACAAGGGGAGCATGTATCATTACTAGGATTTAAGGTACTAGTGTCTATTTTGGGAGCCACATTAATGTATTAAATTTTCTTTTGTCGTCTTCTTCTTCTTCTTCTTCTTCTTCTTCTTCTTCTTCTTCTTCTTATTTTTGTAATGTTTTTATCTGAAAATATACAATAGAAGTTGATATCATTGTTTGCCTCTGGGAAGGGAAACCAGATGGCTAGGGGAACAAGGTTAGGAGGCAGACTTTGCTTTATATCATTTGTACCTTTTTTTTCTTTTTCTTTTCTTTTTATTTATTTATTTTATTGATTAAGTTATTACATATGTGTCCTTATCCCCACATTACCCTCCACCCCCCCCCACTTATGCCCTCACCCCCCTGTTGTCTGTGTCCATTGGTTAGGCCTATATGCTTGCATACAAGTCCTTTGGTTGATCTCTACCCCTTAGAGACCGCTTACCAGCTGGGCTGGGCTGAGCTGGGCTGTGGGCCGCATTTTGCACCATGGGGTCTTGGCAGCATTGGCTGTGATTTGGTGGGCTGTTGCTCTGGGGTGGTGGCAGGGCCTGTGTCCCACTTGGGGGAAGCGGAGTGTTGCTTTGTGGGTGCCAGGTCTGTGGTGCCATTTCTCTGTAAATGACTAGTGTGCGTCATGGCAGCTCCTGCGTTGAGCATCTGCCCCCCGGTGGTCAGTGCGCGTCATAGCGACTGGCAGATAGTTGGACACTTAGCATATTAGCTTTTTATATATATAGATTAAACTAATTGGCCCTAGCCAGTTTGGCTTAGTGGAAGAGCACTGGACTGTGGACTGAAGGGTCCCAGGTTTGATTTCGGTCCAGGGCACTTACCTCAGTTGCAAGCTCGATCCCTGGTCTTGGTTGGGGTGTATGCAGGAGGCTACCAATTGATGTGTCTCTCTCACATCAATGTTTCTCTCTGTCTCTTCCCTACCTTTCCACTCTCTCTAAAATCAAGGGGACAATATCTCGGGTGAGGATTAATAACAAAAAAAGTTGAACTAATTGTACTTAATACTGTATAATGTATATTGTGAAAACACTTGTTACTCAGCAAAGCATAAATTATTTAGTGCTCTTTCTGTAATTCATGGAGAGTCAGTAGTCTGGAACTTGGAATGTATGCCTCTTTCCCACTTCTTCAAAATTCAGAGCAATACCTTATAGAATTATATTGTCACTTAATTTCACCTTTCATAGTGGTTGGTGTCTACACAAACACATTTCTGTGATATTGTAAAAAAACATACACCCATATTATTCATTAAAATTTAATTGTTGTTAAAATTTGCTTTTAGGGCTCTTTGTGAAAATTTAATTTTTATATTCCTGAAAATTTCCTAAAACTATGCTTTTATCTTGTTTATTTAGGAAGAATAACTTTGACATACCATAAAATGTTAATATTAATTTCTCTTGGTATTATTGAATGCATTCTTGTATTCAGCATTATTGTAACTGCTATGGAAGTAAAGAAGAAATATAATTAATCCAGCAAACAAATAAAAACATATGCTAGGCTGGCACAGTAAAGATAAAATGAGTTTACTAAGTTGAAAAAAGACACAGATAAGGAGTTACAAGCCAGTTAGAGAAACAAGAAATACAGTGGACTGATGTATTATGTTGAATCTATACATATAAAGAGGTAATATGCTAATTTGTTCGTTAAGGTGTCCGAGTCACAACCAGGCAGAAGCTGGTGGGCGGGGATGTGGGCGGGGACTTCCGCCCCCAGCGCAGGTGTGCACAAGCCTGCCCAGCGCTAACTACACACTGCCTTGGAGGCGGAGGCCGCTCCTGACTGGTGGGCCGGGATGGGGGCAGCCAGCCAAGCCCAAGTCCAGCTTTGGCAGGGCTAGTGGGAGCCCGAGGCCACCCCAGCCGCCGCAGGTCCCAGCCGGACGGTGGCTCAGCGGGTGCCCTGGGGCGGCTGCGAGGGGCGCGGGGCCTTGCCGTGGGCTGCTGCGCCACTGCTGCTGCTCGGAGGGAGCCCGGTGGCTTGGAGCCGGAGTGGCCGTGGACAGACTGTCGGGTGCCCCGCCCTGCCCTCCCCCGGCCCCACGCCTGCCTCCGTGGCTGGTCACGGGCCCTGCCCCATGCTTCAGGCAGGAGGAGGAGGTTCACGGCCAGGGTGGCACAGGTGAGCTGCTCCAGCCCCTGGTAGTGGAAAGGGGAGGAGGGCCCTGGGTGCAGGGAAGGGGCCCGGCCTGGGCCTGGTGGGGAGCTTAGTAAGTCTGGCTGAGCAGGCGCTGGTTCATACCAGCTGTTATTCTGCCATCTTCCTCCAGCTCTCTAAGCCAACTCCTCTGCCCCACCTGCCCGGGGGAATGGGCTCCAGGCGACCTCCCTGAGGGCAGACTGTGGGCCTGGAGACTCGAGGAGGAGTGCCCGGTGGGGCCTAGGCGGGGGCCAGTGCAGAACTACCAGGGCAGAGCTGCTTCGGTGTCTTGGTGAACTTGCAACCAATCCAAGTAGGAAACCAAGAGGGGAGAGGCCGGGAGCTGTGGATTTCCAGTGCTTTAGTCACTTGAAAACAGCCCCGCTTGGAATGTGAGGTGGCTGTACATTCAGCTGAGAAGTGAGGGGGCTGAACCCCACTGTTGCTGGGCTCTGGTTGGTCTGAGGCCCAAGTGTCCACCACGAGAAGGAAAAAACGGAGGGAGGGGCCCGGAGGAAGGGAGGACAATCGAAGGAAATGTGTCTAGACTTTCCCCAGACCTTTCCCTCTTTCTGCCACCTACAAAAGCCCCAGGCCTGGCCACAGTTCTGTCTCCACCTTTTAGTCCCCTGTTCTCCAACCACAGAGGGAAGAAATAAGGAAGGAGTCCGTGCTGCCTCCAGAAAGTATCTATATACCTGATTGGCTGGTTGCCTCCTGCAGAGGGAGGCCGGACTGCGGCTTAGGCCCACTCCCCATGGATATCCTTTCAGTAGGATATCCTGTGAGGGCTCCCAGACTGTGAGAGGGGGCAGGCTGGGCTGAGGGGTACCCCTCCCCCCATGCATGAATTTTCGTGCACCGGGCCTCTAGTATTATAGATAAAATAAAATTCACTGTTTGTTCATTTATTCAATAGTGACCTATTAAATGTGTGCTGTAGTTTAGTATTATTAAACTTACTAGAGGCCTGGTGCACAATATTCGTGCACAGGGGGTGGAGGGGGGAGGCCCTCAGCCCGACCTGCACCCTCTCCAATCCAGGAGCCCTCAGGAGATGTCCTACTGATGGCTTAGGCCTGTTCCCCGTGGTTCTCTGCTGTCTGCAGGGCCTGCTTGGCTGCTCCTGGGTCGCTGCCGGTGACAGCCAAGCAGGCCCTGCAGTGCTCTGTCTGCAGGGCCCACTTGGCTGCTCCCGGGTCACCGTGGCGACAGCCAAGCAGGCCCTGCTCTCAGCGGCCACCCCCCAGGATTGGAGGACTCCAGTGGGGCTGAGAGGACTGGGTGCCGCCATCTTTGTGTCTGAGTGATGGTTAATTTGCATATTAATATTTTATTAGATAGGATTACCCCATATTCTTAGAAGTCATTGCATCAGTAACTGATAGAAACAAATTCTACATGGAAGATATACTTTTATCCAATTAATAATGTACATTTTATGAATAACTTATAAGCAATATAGTTTTCAAATTCTGACTGTGCATAAATTTAAAAAAACCTTTTCTTTTATATACTGAGGAATAAAAGAAATAAAACACTCAAAATTTTGAACACTGGGCTTCAGTGAAATGGTTGCTTATGACAGAAGATATTGACCAATCACCTTCTCAATGTTGCATTTTAGTGTTGAACCATATGCATTCTTAGAATTATAAAACATTTTTATTGGATAAATATACTTTTTTGTGTGCTTTTGATGTAACCACAAGATTTAAATTAACTATGAAATCAGAGCCACTTGAAATATAGAACAGTATATTACTGAATTTAAATAATCTCTCTTTGCTTGTCATTTTACCCAGATAGTATCATAAGACAAGTAATGACAGATTAAGACCTGCCTAGCAGAGGGAAAACTAAATTACACGACTTTTATTAAGGCATAAATAAACCTATTAAGCATTATCTGGAATACTAATTAGTAGAAAAAGCACTGACAATTTTATTTATCAACATTAAACACAATTATGAATTACAGGCCTGATGAATCTAGCAGTAAACAGACCATGTTGGATATGCAGGGACCTTAAGCCCATTATGTGAGAAGGATGATTACCAAAATCCTGTGGGGAAATAAGTAATTGTAGTTGTAACATTTTAATTGCCTTTGAATAAGCCAAATTATATTTTCTTGTCTGAGAGTATAAATAGTATGACATTAAGGTAACAAGCTTCAGTAGCTGGAAATAGAAAATGGATTTATATTATGTTTTAAAACAAAGAAAAGAGTAGTGATACATTTTTAGTATCATGATGGTCAGTTTGAATGACTGTAAATACATGCAGATTTTTTTAGATATATTGCTTTGTAGGCAAGCTATGTTCTGCATTCCTTTTTCACAGTAAAAATTGTGGGAGGAGACTTTCTGAATAAATCTCTACAGGTGAATGGAAATTATGTATTTGAGAAAATTGTATTGTGTTATGATTAGAAGTATTGTAAAATGAACAAGAGACAATTTACGGTTTTCTGTCTCTCCCCCCTCCCCTTTTTCTTTGAAGATCCAAATTCTAGAATTTGTGGACATTTACTTATAGGTGCAGCCAAGAATTCTTTTGCAAAACTCATGGGATAAAATTAGTTTGGCAATGGAGAGCTTACCTTC
>NW_005871192.1:2971147-3018263 GCF_000147115.1 Myotis lucifugus | reverse complement strand
CCAGCCGGGACCCCCTTGTGCTGCCTAAGCGCCGCGGCCAGCCGGGACCCCATGGTGATCGGTGAGCAGGAAAGGGCGGCCTGTAGGCAGCCCCCGTGTGCGCCTGCTGCTGGGTTGCCGCAGTGATCAGGAAAGCGCAGCCTGCAGGCAGCACCCCACCCTGGCCCACAGCTCAAGGGAGAGTACAACATGCAGTGGAGGCCCAGGAGCCTGAGAGATCAACAGAGAGGGGTGCCTGCTCCAAGCCTCCATGGTGTGGCTGGGGGCAGGCCCCCCAGCAGACACACACACACACACACACACACACACACAGCGCCTACTCTGAGCCTCCAATGTGGCTGGAGGCAGACCCCCAGCAGGGACACACACACACACACACACACACACACACACACACGGGACGCCTGCTCCGAGCCTCTGCTGCCAGACTGTGGCCGTCAGTGGGACATCCACTGAGGGCTCCCGGACTGAGGGGTAGGCTGGGCTGAGGGAACCCCACCCCCCAGTGCACGAATTTCGTGCACTGGGCCTCTAGTTGTTCTATGTTTAACCTGAGTTACATTTAATTTGGTAAATGCCATTGCTATTGATTTATTAGTAAGTCTGTAGTTACTTCTTGTAAAATTGCTCTTGTTTAACAACAGAAAAGCACAGCATCATTACAGAAGCAAATCTTTGGATTTACACAAAGGCTGCACACAGCAGAAGTGGAGCGCCGCTCACTGCGCTTAGAGGTCACAGAATTCAAACGAAATGTGAATGAGATGAAAAAGGAGCTTGACAAAGCCCAGGGTCTCCAAATGCAATTAAATGAATTTAAGCACTCTGTAAGTATACATGTTTTGTATGTATGGCTTTGGTGAACTCTCCTCTGTGTGTGTTTGTGTGTGTGTGTGTATGTTTGTTTTCTTTAACTTAAGTTTTTTCAAATAATTTGAAGTGTCATTAAGATTTCTTTTTCTTCAGAATACTTCCCTTCTGAAATACCCCAACATGTAGTTCATACTTCAAAGTTGGTAAGGAGACTACATCTTAAACATTCTCACCATAAGAAAAGCAATGATAATTATGTGACATGATAGAGGTGTTAGCTAATGCTACAGTGGTAACCATATTGCAACACATAAATTTATCAAATTAACATATTGTACACCTAAACTACACAATGTTATATGTCAGTTATATCCTAATTCACACAAAGAGTTATACCAGATGCTTAAAGGAATACTGATTCTGTGTCAGCAGAACTCATAATGCTGTTAAAATTTATGCTCTGAAAGTATAAAAAGAGATTCAATGAGGATAGCTTAACAAATGTATAATAAACAAACAAAAAATGCCCCAATGGAGGAGCCTGATGTTTGCAGTGGGGGCTGGGATTTTTTTCTCTTTTCCTTTTATATTGAATATTTTGAGTAAATTAGATTACTCAGTATGAAATCAAGTTGATTTTCTAAAGAAATATTCATTTTATCTAACTTCTATTAAAGATTTATATGCATTATTTAAGAAAGCAGAAGATAGCTGAGAAACGAAAGGCTTATGTCAAATAACATTAGCTCAAGATTGAAATGTATAAATACATGAAGCATAACAAAATGCAGATATCTAATATTCTACTTGCAGTTGGGTTACTTATAACATTGATGTTCCTAATATGGATATAGGAATATCGAGTTAAAATATGACTCTGAAACTTGAAAACTGTATATAACTGATGATAGATAATATAAATATGAATACAATATTGGTTTCTTAAACCTACCAACAAGGTACTTTGTGTACCCCCTCTTGGGAAACCTAAATTTTGCAAGTTTAACTTCAGTTTAAATGTATCTTTTGGTTAATTTGTAATTTGCAGTTTTCACATTTGTTGTAACAGAGACAGCAGCAGATAGTAGCTCAGTTATTAATGCTATGATAATGTAAATTGCTAATGTTAAATATTATTTCAAATAGCTATACCTTCAAAGGGCGAAGAGTTCTTATAAATTCAGCATGTCAGGTAATCATGAATCGCCTTTCTGATTTATTTTTCTTTTTGATGAATGTCTAAAGACAATACAGTTTCCCCCCTCATTCTCTTAGTTGTTTGCTCAGAGAAGAAAATTGTATGAGCTGCTTTATTTTTTTTCTGATGATAAAGGTAATATATAATACCCAAATAAAAATACAAACAAGTATAAAGAAGAAAGTTCTAATCCCTCTAATCTTACCACCTAGGACCAACCACTTTTGAAGCGTGGATGTGTTTTGTTCCCTGCATTTTTCTCTGTGTATATGTGCAGATAGGAATGTAGAGTTAAAATACTACTTTTTTATATTTTTAAAGTACTACAAACATTTTCCTGTGTCATTTATTATTGATTTTATTTTAGATAAATTAATATTCTCTCATATGAGTGCATCAACATTTGACTGTTCCCTACTTATAGACACTTATTTTCCAAAAATGTTTTGCCATACTTAAATCATAAAGAGCTGTTGTGTATACTTTAAAAGCCAATTCCTTCAGTGTGTGTGTCTCTCTCCTTTTGATTTTCTTTCAGTTGCATATACTAACTAAATTTGGGATCTTGAGATGGTCCGCCAAAATGGAAAGAGACAGCCATCGATGCAATTTGAGATTTAGAATGTAGGCAACTATAAATAGGTTTAGCTAATAGTGGACTTCCTGAAAATTGGAGGATCCTTTATAATATGTTGTTCCCTGTAATATGTTTGAAGAATTCTGGGTATTCTACACAATAAGATTTCCTAGTTCATATTTAAGTATTAGGAAAAGAAGTTAACATCTTATCTTTGATTAGTTTGAAAGTCATCAGGGCTCAATTTCCAGAATCTAGAGAGGTTATAAGAGTCTGAAGAAAAGTTGCTAGAAGGTGACAAAATCCTTTTTAAGGGCTCTGGTTGAATAAATGGCTTGCATCAAAAGCTAAGAATATGTTCCATGAAATATTTAGTGTGAATTCCTTCAACTGAAGTGTAGAAATAAAAGTAGAATTAATGGAAGTAATAATTGAGGGAATGAGATATGTAATTTTTATATTTTGACATACAATTGTAAGGTATAAAATTGTTGATGTAAGAAACATTCAAACCTATAGAGAATTTTTATGATTTTGGGTCTCACAGATGATAATTGCTGGGGAGCAAAATCTCAGTGGATTGAGAAAATGCTTTTGAGGATGTCAATTTTGCAGGTTTTTTTTAATACATTACAGTCAAGGAGAAGACATAAAAGGAAGGTTACATGGAATTCATTGGTAGTAGATTAAGGGGCAGGAGAAAGCAAAGTCTCTGGGATTGGATAAAAAGTAAAATGAAGAGACACACTTCTTTTATGTTGGTGGGAATGGGACTGTTACTAATTAACATGTCCAGCACATAGAGTGCAATGAGGGGAACAAGATAACAGTGCAGGGTTCTGTGGCCTCTTGCTCTGGTGCTGGCAGTGTGCCCTGAGGGGGTCTGGCAGAGATGACTCTGACATTTCAAAGGTATGTTATCTTAGATGCAAAAGGACAACTGACAGGCTCAGTTAAGGTAAAGACTGACCTTTGTCAAGGAAGCCACAGGAATAGGACATGACTACCCCCATGACCCTCTTTTAGTGAGGAATGTGTGTGTTCAGACCATCCTATGTGTTTGCTTTTAGTCTCCGAGTTTGTAGGGCTCACCATGCAGGCCTCCTCTGAGCTTGTCAGGTTTAGTATGTGGCCCCTTTTTCATCCACAAACTTAGTGTGATTTTTAACATTTAATCACATATTAATAGATATATAGGCATTCACCCTAATCACTTTATTTTTTCACCCTAATCACTTTAGAGTATTGATTCATTTATTTCTCTCATATCAATAATAGTTCAATACTTTATTTTACAGACGAGGAATATGGGGCACAGCATAGCTAAGTGACTTGCCTAGCAGGTCAGGCTCTAAAACTCCTACTTTTAACCATTTCATGGTAGTGGCTAATGTTCATATCCAGTTCTGTTAATAAAGGATTGTTTTATAAAAATGTAATAGACTGGGGAAAATAGGCTGTTTTTCTCTTTAAAAATGGGGAATGTGCCTGCTGCCACTCATCTTTCACTGATTTCCATCTTTCACTGATTTCAGGCAAACTGTGTATGAGGAAAATATAATAGCTTGTTTAGATTGGTCTAAAATTGTAACGTAACATTCAGTCTGCCAAAAGCTACTCAGTACTTTTATTGCTTTGGAATACCATGTTCATCTACGGACAGTTGTTCTTAGACAGCTAACTGCCATGATCTTATTTTATTAGCTTCTTACAATTGCTTTCACACACCCTCTCTTTGTTATTCCTACGTTGCTATGCTTGTTTGATCCTGTTTGCAGAAGGCTGGATGGAATTGAGGCATTCTCCAGGAGGGATAGATGGATGAGAGAGGCTACATTAGCTAAGTTTTTGCTAACGGAGAAATTCTGGAGGAGGCGGGAAGAAGTCCTGCAAAATGGCAGGGATCTTGATTTATAGAATCAAGTAGATTGCAAAGGACAGAATGGTCTGATGACAAGGGGCAACAATTTAAAACAACATAACGAGTAAAAGGTAGACGAAGTACAAAAATATTTGTTCACAAGTCCCAGAAGAGTGCTATGGTGTTGGGGAGTAGAAGGAGAGTAAAAAGTTGAAATGGAGCTGGAGTGTAGAGAGGAGGTTTTATAGTAGATGTTTTCAAAGTGTAATGGGACAATGTGGAGAGTGAGACAGCTGTTAAGAGGGAATGAGAAGATGTGTTCCCTAAAATAAACACTGTATAAGTATCAGTAATGTATTAGATATACCTTTACTACTTGTGCCCAGGAAATGAGGCATCTTTCCTGTGTGCCTTTTGATCCTTCTCATTACTTTCTATTAACTTAGGTTAATAATTAGGAATCTATTTTTATACTATACTGTTGCCTTTTGAAACTTAATCAGTATTGAGGAGTGCATTATATACACCTTTGAAAAGGCAAATAATCGTTAAAAACCAGTTGCCTCTGGGAGGTAGCAGGCCAGGTACTGATGCCAAAGTAAAACTGAGTATATGATAATATAGAAAGACCCATGTATAAATCTATCCTCAAACTGAGTTCCAGCAAATTGTTCTCTCTACATGAACCACATGCTTGCTATTGTTGACCCAAGAGGAAACTATAAGCACATTTCTATTTTTGTCTCATTTGTCAGAAAACTCAGAGGTAGGTAAAGTCCACATTCAACTGTACTAATGTATATTTTTCAGATGCATAGAAACTTGTTAAAGGCTTTAATTCCCACAATCATCTATATATATAAAAAGTCAGTGACTGTAATGACTATAACGACTATGATGTCCACTGTGGCAGCCAACCGGCCCAATTGGAGCCCAAATCGGACCCCAGCCTCCTGTGGCCCCTCCCCCGGGCCAGCCCAACCTCTGATCGCCCCCCCCCCCAACCCCAATCAGGGGTGGGGCCGGCTGACCTCCCTCGGCCCCGGGGGCAGCCGACCTCCCATGTCCCCTCATCCCCCCCCCCCCTGCGGTCCGGCCTGATCGGCCCTCATTGGGGCGGACTAGCCGGACCCCCACCCAGTGCATGAATTTTGTGCACCAGGCCTCTAGTAATCTTTATAAAACATGCTTATATATCAAGATTTAAACTGAACATTGTGGATTTACTTGAAATAAGTTTCCCAAGATTTTATTTAACTAAATATGATAACGTTGAAAGTATGGCTGTTGTGCTTTAAAAACCAGAGTGATTATTTTTTATCTTGACTTACGAAGCAAATTTTACGTTTGTCATGTATCAGACATTTACAAATGTTTGTATTATACTCTTTATGTTAGCAAATACAGTTCTGAAGATTAAATGATACAAAATGCAGTTAGCTGATAATTGATTTTTTCCCCTTATTTCAGAAATTGATCACCCATGAGAAGTTTGAAAGTGCATGTGAAGAACTGAATAATGCATTATTTCGGGAACAGCAGGCACAAATGCTATTGAATGAACAGGCACAGCAACTACAGGAGTTGAATTATAGACTCGAATTGCATTCCAGTGAGGAAGCTGACAAAAACCAAACTCTGGGAGAAGCGGTTAAGGTAGGAAAACATTCCTTGCATAATGGTCTGTTTCCTCTAAGCGTGGGTCCTTGAGGGACTCATGTCTATCTCCTGAGCAGGGAACCGATCCCAAGATATGAAATTTTTATTCTCTAAGAGCTTATACAGATGGAATGAAACATGGTTCTGGGACTTCAATTCCACATGTATTGAAAAATGTAAAAGTAGGTGTTACTTGCTAGTTGAAAACAAAGTGGAGATTTTTCAGTAATAATATTCTTTATTTCATTTTTCTTTCTTGATTCTCCCCCCACACCCTACTTTTAAAAACTTGTTTTACACCCTCCAGACCTTGAAACTCCACATACTTGTTGGATTTTGAAAGGTTCCAGGTCTAGGTCTCTGATTCTTATGTAAGAGCCTGCTTAGGGATAGAGAAGGTTTGCCTAGGAAGAGCTGTTCTCCTTCCCTGTCATCTATTTGTGGGAAAGGTCTCTAGAAGGGAAAATAAAATATTTGTCATTAGAAAATTTCATTAATAGATTTAGGACTATGGTATTTGTTGGCAATGCTGGCCATATAGTATAATAGGATTCTAGTTTATGGTTACAATACTTGTGGAGTTTTTGCTAGTGAGGTTATACACATGGAATGGAACAACTAATTCCAGGAAAACCAAAATGATATAATAAGCCTCTATATTAGGTATCATACCTAATACAGTAAGCAACTCAGAGTTAGTATATAACTTATTATACTAATAATGTATATCCTAATAGCTCAATACTAATACTACTAATAAAATAGTCAAAATTTATTGAGAAGCTTCCTGTTTGTCAGGCACTGTGCTAAATACTTTATAAACAATTCTCTCATATAATCCTCACACAAACTCTGTGGGATTATTCTCATTTTGTAAATGAGAAAACTGAGGTATAAAGAAGTTACATAACTTGTACAACCATTAGTGGTAGACTGAGGGAGTCAGACTTCACATCTGCTTTCCTAACCACCACCTATGTGTATTATTGATTCATAGCATACATATGTCAGGCTCTGTGCTGTGGTCTCTACATGAATTATTTTACATCATTCTTAAGTTAGCTTGTGAAATAGGTACTGTTATTCCCATTGATTTTTGATAAATTGAGAGAGATCTCAGTGGAGTTGATTAGGGTCTCCTGGCCTATAAATATTGAAACTGGGATTTAGTTTTTAGAAACATTAATTTAAAATTATTAACCTGATTTCTTATTATTGTAGATTTAGATTCATTCCATTTTTTCCCCTTGCTATTAGAAATATTTCTAAGATGAGCAACCCTGTAGCTAAACCTTTATTTACATAGCTATGATTATTTCCTCAGGGTAATTTCCTAGATGAGAATTACTAGGGCAAAAGCCACATATGTTTTAGTGTAAATATTATCATATGGCCTATAGCATTTTTTTACCAGTTATAATCTCTCCTAAGACGTATGAGAATTTCACTGTTTCCTTAACTTGGCTATGACTATTTAAATTCCTCTCCCTCCCCCAATTTGATCAATATGTTATTGTTACTCTTTGTATTTATTTGATTACTAATCAAGTTGAACATTTCTATAAGTAAATTGGTCATTGAACAACAGTTTTATGCTTCATGTTCCATTAACATATAATATAATTAACCATGCTTTGAATAAGCATATAACTGTGTCATATTGGAGTCTTTTCTCTTTGCAATAGCTTGTAGTTTGTGTTCAGTTATAGTATCTTCCTGCAGATAAAAAGCTGTATTAATTTCTTTAAAATGCCTGTAGCTTAAATATTGTTGTCAGGAGTGGAGAATTGTTTAATTACTACCTCTTAATTAGAAGTAGCAGGTGGTAATGTGAAAATGCTCTCTTGCGGGAGGAGCATGATTCAGTAGAAAAAGCACTGGCCTTGGAACAAGTATGTCTGAAATCAAATCCCAGTTCTGTCACTTGGGCAAATAATTTAACCTTTATGAACCTCAGTTTCCTCTTCTGCAAAATTAGAGATAATGATACTTAAGTTCCAGAAGTTTTATGATAATTAATTAAGATACTGTTTGAAAAGCAAGTATATGCTTGATAATATTCTTCTGTTTTTCAATAATACTTGAACGAATAGTATTTTTATGTGTCATTTTTCTTTAAAAAAAGTATATTGCTTCTTCTTCCTTATAAAAACAAAATTAAGATCATGAATAGGAGATATGGAAAACTACAGAAGGAAAAACAAATTACTTGGAACTTATAATTTGAAAACAACCACTTTTGACATTTGGGGTTTTGTTTTTAATCATTTGTTCTATATGTAATGGTTTTTATAAATCATACTTTGGACTTGATGATCAAAATGGCCCTTCTTTATGATACTGCTAGATTTTGGATAAGACCCTTCTTGTATTAAGAGTAAAGGAGCCCAGCAGGTGTGGCTCAGTGGTTGAGTGTCAACCCATGAACCAGGAGGGCACGGTTCAATTCCCAGTCAGGGTACATGCCCGGGTTTTGGATTTGATACCCAGTAGGGGATATGCAGGAGGCAGCTGATCAGTGATTCTCTCTCATCACTGATGTTTCTATTTCTCTGAAATAATAATAATAATAATAATAATAATAATAATAATAAGTAAAGGAAATCTCCAAATCCCAAGAATAAAAATATAACAAGACCAACAAATCCCAATGAATGGGAATCAAAGTTAGCACTGTGAGCAGATGCTGGACTTGCCCTGCTGGCAAATACCAAGTCCAATGCTGGAAGTAGGAGACCTAGCTTTGGGGTCCACCAGCTGATTTGGCCTTGAACCCGAGACGCCCATGTTAAGGAATTGCTTAATAACCTGAATGTTAGGTCAGTAGCGTCTAGACCGAAGCTAATGTATATTTTTTTCTGGAAGAAAGCTTGCCTAATTTACTTCCTTCAGGAGTCCCCTCAGACTAAGATCAGCCAAGTAATTGGCACATGAATAAATAGATATATTAATCATATATTCATCCACATTGCTAACCTCTCTTATCAGTTTGAATAATATTTTATCTGTACTTTGTAGGGAATTCTAATTAGACCATAATATTATTTGTTTTATAGTGACAGTTTTGTCTCTCCTTTTCAAACCTTAACCCTTTAATTTTTTCCCTTTCTTTCTGCACTGGCTAGGATACAGTGCTGAGTATAAATGGAAATAGTAGGCATCCTTGTCCTGTTCCCAGTCTTAAGAAAATCTTTCTAATATTTCCCCATTAACAAGGAAGTTTGCTATAGGTTTTTAGTTGATAATCATTATTGGGTTAAAGGAGTTATCTTCCTATATTATGCGTTATTTAAAAAATCATGAATGAATGTTGGATGTAATAAAATACTTTTTGTGCCTCTTTTGAGATAATTATATAAATACTAGAGGCCCAGTGCACTAATTCATGCATGGGTGGGGTCTGGCTGGCGCACCCGGATGGGGACCCATTGGGCTGGCGGGGGAGAGGGCGGGCGGTTGGCCAGCTGGCCCTGCCCCCGATCGGGGTGTTGGGACTGACTGGGGGCCTGGCCGGCCAGGCCGATCAGGGTCTAGATCACGCTGGTTGGCTGCCGCAGTGCATCTCATAGCCAGGTCGTTCTGGTCGTTTTGCCATTCCAGTCGCTGGGCTTTTATATATATAGATTTTTCTCTTACTATGTTAGCATGTTGGATTATATCAGGGATTGGCAACTAAGTCCCACTGCTTGTATTTGTATGGCCTGTGAGCTAAGAATGGTTTTTACATGTTTAAAGGACCATAAAAAATAAACAAATAAACAAACCAAAGAAGAATATGTGACAGAGAATATATGTGGCATGCAAAGTTTTTCTTATCTAAAGTATGCTGACTCATGTAATACTAGTACATTATTCAGCATTGTAATATTAAGCCAGCCTTGCATTCCTGAAATAAACCCAGGTTAGTTTTGATGATTTAAAAAAATACATTGTTACACTGAATTTGTTAATTTTTCACTTAAGATTTTAAAATTTATGTTTCTAGTCATGATTATCTTATAATTTCTCTCATTATATCCTTGTCAGTTTTTGGTTATCAAAGTTTTGCTAATGTGACATGACTTCCTTTCTCACTCTGAACACATGCATTTTGGAGTATTCAGCCAAGCTTAAAACAAATTGAGCAAAATGCTCACATAATAGAAATAAAGAGGATATTCAAAACCAAATGAGTGAGAGCTGAAGTCTAAATAGCTCACTGGGGTGTGCAATCCCAGCTAGAGGCTAGAGTTGATTATCATAACATTAGGGAAATGTGGGCTTCAACCCCTCTCTTCTCTGCACTAGGAAAGAGCTACCTGTGTGAAGCTGGGAGTCAGGAAGGGCTGCCCGACTGTGAAATGGGGCCTAGAACGTCACTGCCTGCCACCTACAGGGGAATTTGATGTCTACTATGGACATTGGGTAGGAAAAAGAATTTGGAACCCCAGGCCTGTGCCACATAAGAAAGTAGTTTATGTTACTCCTAGTCCAAGGACTGTTCAGTTGAGAATTATCTTCAAAATGGTCCAACCCTTGTAGAACCAGCGTGACCTTGTAGAAGGAAATTTAAAATATTCAGTAGGGATGCTTCAGAGACTATAATGGGAAATTCAATATGACAAAGCATGTAAAGAAATACTTGTACATCAGATGAGAAAATTTGCACCTCAGGTAGTAGGAATGCTATTTAAAATGTTGGAAGGTAGTTTAAAAGATATTTTAAAAATAATGTTTTTAAATGTTTTGAGAAATAAGGTATGAATAGAAATTTTAAGACAAGAAATGAAAATCATCATTGAAATGAAAAACTCAGTGAATGGTTTGAATATTGGGTAGATATAGATGGAAAGATATCAGTGGATTGGAAGATAGCTGAGGAAATCACTTAGAATGCTCTGCAGAGGGACAGAGTGATGGGTAATAGGAAGTTAATAGAAAAGAAAAAGAGAATGAGATTTATTTAATAAAAGTGAAAATAGAATAATTTGTAATAAACGTTCAGGAACGGAATCAGAGTAAGGCAATATTTTGAGCAAGAATGACTAAAATTTTTATAGATTTAAAGACAGAGTAACTTCTCAGATTAAAGGAACCCATTGTATTGTGAGCAGTATAAATAAAAACAAATACACACATTAGTACATAGTAATAAGACTATAGGATGACAAAGACAAAGATAAAATCTTTAAGTCTATGGGTTTAGGAAAGATAAGGTCATTCTATTGTTGATTCTGAATTAATAGAATTAGTTTAATAGTTATAAAATTCCCTAAGAACTCTAACTGTAGCTCCTGCCTTCAAAGTATGTTCTCTTCACTGACTTAGAGTTCTTAGTTATAGCACACCTCTCTATTATTGGTAACTATAGACAAATGAATATGGAAAATATAGTATGGAAAGAAGTGGAACAAGCCAAAGATTTCTTTGTTTTTCTTCCCTTCCCCCCACTCCCACTCCACCAAACTATTCTTGAGATATTTTATGTTGTTGGCCTGGCCTATAATATCGTTAGTACTACTGGACCTCTGAGGCAGTTTTGTTAGGCAACAATATTTTATATGAAACAAAAGCTACATATCAATGCATTTTTTTCTTGATTTCAAGTAAGCTTGGACTTAAATTTAGTAACTAATAAGACTAACCATTTTATCTTGGATCCTGCCTTACATATTTTTATGCTTTACTAGTATATACCTCATATTCTGTTTGGTGGTAGACACTCCATGTTAACGGAGTAGGTGAAAGAGTTACTTTAATGAGGGAATCAACCTGTGGGTAAAATACTTGTGGGAGCTAATGTATACATTTTTTCCTTAGAATGGGTTGCTGCTATAACCAATACATAAAGTCTGAGGCAGTGACTCGGAGATCAGGCAGTTTGTGGTGAGGAAACATATCAGAGGTGGAAAGATGGAAATTCATGTTAACACTTGGAGTGGGGGAAACGAGTTAAGTCGGCTCGCGTGAATTGCGCGTACTCCGAGGGAGCCGTCTTTAACTCGGTTCATATAGATTTGCGGTGGAGTGCGGGAAACGTGTAAACTCGGGCCGATTGTAACTGCGTATTACCAAATATTTGTTTGTAATCCACCCTTTTGGTGGATGGAACAAAACCAAAAGACAGAGCCATCTTATATTTTGGCGGGAAATTCACCCCACACCGGAGTGTTAAGTTATGGCAAAAAATTTGATAAAACTGCACTTGTGGTAACTTAGGACTACTGATCCTATAGTTCTAGGGGAAGTAGTTGGAAAGAATCTACACTAATAAAAGACAAACATGCAAATTGACTGTACCTTTGCTATGCCTTAAGCCACACCCACCAGCCAATTAGAGCAACTATATGCAAATTAACCCAACCAAGATGGTGGCCGACAGCCACGGAGCTGGAGCAAGCAGGAGGCTTGGTTGCTCCAATGATGGAGGAAGCCAAGCTTCCCGCCTGCCACGGCGGCTCTGAGCTCCACTCAAAGCAACAAAGTTTCAATTATAGAAGGTAAATAAACCCCAGATACCTGCTTTCAGCAGGCCGTGGCCACGGAGCTGGAGTGAGCAGGAGGCTTGGGTTGCCCCTGGCGATGGAGGAAGCCAAGCTTCCCTCCCTCCCGCCCTGTCTGGCTCTGAGCTCCTCTCAAGGCTACAAAGTTCCAATTATAGAAGGAATCCCAGAATAAAAAAAAAAAAGGAAAAAAGAAAAAAGGGAGCTTCCGTCATCGGGGGGGCTTGGCCAGCCTGAAAACAGCCCTCAGCCCCTCACCCAGACTGGCCAGGCACCCCAGTGGGAACCCCCCACCCTAAAGGGGGTGTGGCCAGCCTGAAAACAGCCATCAGCCCCTCACCTAGGCTGGCCAAACCTCCATGTGGTGAGGGTCCCCACTCGGGGGGGAGCTTGACCAGCCTTCAAACAGCCATCAGCCCCTCACCCAGGCTGGCCAGGCACCCCAGTGGGGACCCCCAGCCTGAAGGGGGTCTGACCAGCTGCAAACAGCCATCAGCCCCTCACCCAGGCTTGCCAGGCACCCCAGTGTGGACCCCCACCTTGAAGGGGCTGTGACCAGCCTGCAAACACCCATCAGCCCCTCACCCAGGCTGGCCAGGCACCCCAGCGGGACCCCCACCCTGATCCAGGACACCCTTCAGGGCAAACCAGCCGGCCCCCACCCGTGCACCAGGCCTCTATCCTATATATTAAAAGGGTAATATGCAAATTGACCCTAACAGCAGAACGAATGGTTATGACTGGTCACTATGACACACACTGACCACCAGGGGGCAGATGCTCAATGCAGGAGCTGCCCCCTGGTGGTCAGTGAAATCCCACAGGGGGAGCTCTGCTTAGCCACAAGCCAGGCTGATGGCTGCCAGCACAGCAGTGGTGGCGGGAGCCTCTCCCACCTCCTCAGCAGCACTAAGGATGTCCAACTGCAGCTTAGGTCTGCTCCCTGCTGGAAAGTGGACATCCCCCGAGGGCTCCCAGGCTGCCAGAGGGATGTCTGACTGCCAGCTTGGGCCCGATCCCCCAGGGAGCGGGCCTAAGCCAGCAGGTGGACATCCTCTGAGGGTTCCCAGACTGCAAGATGGCATAGGCCGGGCTGAGGGACCCCCTACCGAGTGCACAGATTTTTGTGCACCGGGCCTCTAGTTGATTATAATATCTGTTGGCTTTGACACTTTGCTTTGAACAAGGTCTTACAAGAAAGATGAACCCAGAAAATAATTTGTTGGCTTGTGAACATAAGTAAAGGGGAATAGAGAGAGATAATATAGAAATCTGAAGCCTAGAAGGAGCCCATTATGTCTCAGAATCATAGCAAAGAACAAATTAGGGATATAGTTCTCTTATTCTAACCAGTTTTCTTAGAGGTCCTCAAGGTAACCACCATGTCTGTGTATTTGGAAACAGGGAAACTAGTAGTGAGTATGAACTCCAAGAGAAAACCTTAGTGTACTTATTGGCACATGGCACTGACTGGAAGCAAACAGATTAAAGCCTACCAACTTTTTGAGACAGTTGTGTTGCACAAGAAACCGAGAGTCTGGAATAAAACAGCCTTCTCCTCTCTGAGCCTTAAACAAGCCTTAAATCAGGGGTCCTCAAACTATGGCCCACGGGCCACATGCAAATACAAATATTGTATTTGTTCCCATTTTGTTTTTTTACTTCAAAATAAGATATGTGCAGCGTGCATAGGAATTTGTTCATAGTTTTTTTTTAAACTATAGTCCAGCCCTCCAACGGTCAGAGGGACAGTGAACTGGCCCCCTGTTTAAAAAGTTTGAAGACCCCTGCCTTAAATAATCTATCATGTTAATTGATGCACAAGACTCCGTACTGTAAATGGCACCATTTATTTAGTTGTCCATTTGCTGATGGGCATTAGGTTTGTGTTATTTAAAAATATTTTAGATTAGAGTAAGGAGGAACTGAAGGACTTGTCTGAAATGATATTGCTTCTATGAATACATATTTGTATAATTTTGCTATCTCTCTAGCAAGTTTGACATTAAGAATGACAATCATTTAGGTTTAGAATAAAGTGATAGTTATAGTTGTTTTGTATTTTTCCTGGGAAAAGTTAGGTATCAAATTCTGATAACTTTTAATCACATCTGAAACATACTTGGTGTGCTGATCATTTATAGAAAAATTTAAAATATTTTTATATTTATAGGATCACTTGATAAAACAAAGAATCCTATATAATAAAGAGAAATATGCAAATTAACCCTCATGCCCTCACAAGATGGCTGCCTGTGATCAAGCCAGCAGGGGGGTTAGTGAGGGACGACCAAACGACTGAACAAGCAGGCTGCATGGGGTGACCAGGCTGGCGGGGGGGTTAGTGAGTGATAACCAAACAACTGAATAGCAGGCTGCGTGGGGCAACCAGGCCAGCAGGGGGGCCATGAGGAGAGACCAGGTGGCGGGGATTTTGCAGTTGGGGGTGACCAGGCCAGCAAGGGGGGCAGTGAGGGGTGACTAGGCCAGCAGGGGGGGGCATTAGGGGGTGACCAGGCTGTCAGGGGTGCAGTAAGGGGCGACCAGGCCAGCAGAGGGGGGGCAGTTAGGAGTGACCAGGCCAGCAGGGAGGGGCAGTTGGGGGTGACCTGTCCGGCAGCAGGCAGCAGTTAGGGCAGCAGCAACCAGGCCTGCAGGGGAGGCAGTTAGGGGCGACCATGCAGGCAGGCAGGTGAGCGATTAGGAACCAGTGGTCCAGGATTGTGAGAGAGATCCCACATTGGAGAGGGTGCAGGCTGGGCTGGGGGGATACCACCCCCATGCACGGATTTTGTGCACCAGGCCTTTAGTCTTTCTATAAAGTTATAAAACCACCTCCTGATTTACCTTTCTTCAAAAATAAACTCTGGTCTTCTAATTAATACATATATTAGAGCCTTTACTGTGTGGGAAGTATGGTATTTTGGTTTTGTGGAGATATAGTGAATTTAATTAAAAGAACTACATACATCTTAGTGGTTAGTGGGATTCTTGATATAATAATGGATGAGAGTTTCTGAAACTAGTACAAAATCTTAAATTCTCTGAATTGTCACAATTTTGTAATTCTGTCCATGAAAATCCTAGACATTGGCTGAGAATGACTTATGGAAAAAATCAAGGATTTATTCACAACAAGTCTCCCATATAGTTTTGTCTAACTCTGATCCAGCTTTTATTCACATGCCTTTTTCATCATCATTTCTGTCATCTGTTTACTTCTATCCCATTGAGCTGCAGCAGCCTCGAAGGGTCTCAAAGACTCATGCCTCCTCTTAGCACCCTGTATCATTCCTCACCTTTTGTAGCTGCTTTGGCTTTTTATTGCTTTTGTCTTAATTTGAATAGAAAATGACCTCTGTGCTTTATTATTTTTCAGTCTCAAAACGTAATTACATATGAATGAGAAAGAGGAAGCAAAAAGAAAAAGGAGTATGTTTTTCAAATTTCAAATGGAATAATTTGCAAAGATTTTTTGGAGTCATAGTAATTGTGTAAAGGGTCACATTTTATGAATATTTACCTTCTTTTTATTTAAAAAACGCCATAACCTTTATATTATTAATAAAATTATTAGCCAAACTCTGAGGGTATATGAATGTTGCAGTGAAGTCATTTAATAATTTTGAATTACAGCTGTATTTTTTCTAGTAAACTTTTAAAAATTCATTGACTTTAAAAAATTTAAACCATTTTTAGTTGATAAACCCTGATTATAATAATAATTAAAATTTATCACATAACCCATTTTCATAAAGTAGGATTATTAACATCATTACTTAATTTAAGTCTTATCATTTTTTATTTTAATCACATATATTTTTATCTTCCTAATGACTTATACCATTGAGACCTTTAAAGTAGTCAATTATATTTCAAGGTCAGAGAAAAAAAGAATTAAGAAACAACAGCTCTCACATCATTAAAAAAATAGTAATTTAACAGACAAGATTTAAGCTAGAAGCTAAAGGCTTCATAAAAAGTTATTTCCATTTTTGTTAGACTGAACAACAGAAAAATATATAATGAAATAAAAAATATCTTTTCATTTTAAACTTATGACATAATCCCCCCCCAAATCACTTATGTTCTCATAAGTAATTTTAAAATACCTTTTTCCACGTTTAAATTTGTTCTCAGTGAGTAGTAATCTGAGATTAGAATTATGTTTCTTAATTGAGTACTAGCTTTGGGTTAGATGATATTTTAAGTACTACTTAAAATATGTATATACTGCTATAGTATTTTGAAGCATACAGTTCAACTTTGTCTAAACATTTTTATAAACATTATTTTTTTAAATTAAACATGCTCACAGTAAGAACAATTTAAAAAATACAGGAAAAAAAGGAAAAACAACACCACAAAAAAAAAACAACAACCAAAAAAGTGTATATAATTCCATTATCACCCATATAAAAACATTATTAAGATTTTGGCAAATATAACTGGAAGTGTGCTATATATATAGTTTTACATCCTGTTTTTTTTTTTTTTTTGTATAGAGTGGTGTGATTTACTTTTACATTTACATCATTCTAGCATTTATTAGACTGTAGGTTGAAATAGGGAGATCCATCAGGCTAACAGTATAATCTAGACCAGAGATGATGGTGGCTTAGACCAGGGTGGTAGGAGTAAAGAATGGTGAAATTCTAGATATATTTGCTTTGTAAGGTTAAACATAAGGAATTGCTAATTTTATTAGATGTGAAGTGTGAAAGATGAGTCAAGGATGATCCTTAGCAACTGGGAGAATGGGATTGACATTTATTAAAAATACTAGTAGCCTGGTGCATGAAATTCATGCACATTAAAAGGAAATTAGTTAGAGAAAATATTTTAATATTGCTATTTGCCCTTTCTCTGTAATAGAAGTGTTAGAGGTGAAAGAAAATTAGTAATATGTATATGAAAATCTTCCTCCTGTCAGAGCCTGGGGCATGCCGTGGGACCCAGAGTCAAGTCCCCGCCCACCTGTGTGCACCTCAAAATTGCAAACCAGCTGGCGCCCACCCATGCACCAGGCCTCTATCCTATATAGTAAAAGGGTAATATGCCTCCCAGCACTGGGATCAGTGTGACGGGGCAGCGACCAAACCCCCTGATCGCCCTGTGGCTTTGTGTGTGACAGGGGGCGGGGCCACAACCTTCCTATCCGCCCTGCTCTGTTCGTGACAGGGGAAGGCGCCCCAACCCCCTGATCAGCCCTGCTCTGTGCCTGATAGGGGGGAGCTCCCCAACCCCCTGATCGCCCTGCGGCTCTGTGTGTGACAGGATGCGGGCCCCCCCCCCCCCATGGGCCCTGCTCTGTGTGTGACGGGGTAGAGCCATAACCTCCCCATTGGCCCTGCCCTGAGTGTGACAGGGGGGAGCTCCTCAACCCCCTGATCGGCCTTGCTCTGTGAGTGACAGGGGGAAGCTCCCCAACCCCCTGATGGGCCCTGCTCTGTGTGTGACAGGGGGTGGCGCCGCAACCTCCCCATCGCCCCTGCCTTGAGTGTGACAGGTTGCGGTGCCCCAACCCCTCAATCGGCCCTACCCTGAGCGTGACTGAGGGTGGCATCACAACCTCCCAATCCGCCCTGCTCTGTGCATGACGGGGCGGCGCCCCAACTCCCCAATCAGCCCTGCTCTGAGCCTGACCAGGGGCTGCACCTAGGGATTGGGCCTGCCCTCTGCCACCCGGGAACAGGCCTAAGCCAGCAGGTCGTTATCTCCCGAGGGGTCCCAGACTGCGAGAGGGCACAGGCCGGGCTGTGAGACCCCTCTCCCCCCGAGTGCACAAATTTTTGTGCATCGGGCCTCTATTATATATATAAAAGCCTAAGTGACCATTACGACCAAAACAACTGGAACGACTGGTTGACCAGTTGCTATGACACACACTGACCACCAGGGAGTAGACGCTCAATGCAGGAGCTGCCTCCTGGTGGTCAGTGTGCTCCCACAGCCAACCTCTCTCGGTCCCTCCCCACAGCTGGCTAGCTCTGATCGGCCCAATGGGGGGGCCGGCCAGCCAACCTCCTGCGGCCCCTCCCTCCAGCTGGCCTGGCCCCGATGTTCCCGATTGGGGGTGAGGCCGGCCAGGCTGGCCAGGGCGGGGAACCTCACCCGTTAATGAATTTGTGCACTGGGCCTCTAGTGTGTCATAATAGTAGCAAATATCTAAAGAGGCTCACTACTAAATGAGTGAGATTGGGGAAGTCTGTGTAGATTGTTAAGACTAATAAATTTATCTGTTGTTTTTGGTAGAAGAGTTGGTGTTCCTATAGACTTAAGATTTGACTGGGTCAGTGATCCTCAAGTAGTGATACTATTGGTGGTACCCAGAAAAGAGCTGTTGGAATGCTGTTTGGGACAGTTTTCATAAGTGATTAAGCCATTAAGTCAGTATCTAGTTTAAACTAAATATCCTTACAACCAAGTGTTTTGTTGTTTGTTTCTATGGTAGTGAAAAGTTCTCAGAAGTAAGACATGAAAGATCCATCAGCTCTAGATGACCCTATGAGATTTACTTTAGCTTTAAACGTTTCAGATATGCTGTAATCAGAGGGTACATAAGTTACCTCTGTGGCATTATAATTCATATATTCTCTAGTAACAGAGAAAGTAGGGGTATTCATTTTCTAAGTTCTGTGCTATTGTTTGCTGTTTATTAGAAAGAAAGCATATTAAAAAGGAGATTTTCCTAAACAAATCCACACCAATCTGGTCTCTTCAGTAATTTCCAATGATAATAAAGTCCACAGTAATAGGAAATGCAGACTTTGACAATTAGATATTCTCATTTAATGCAATTCTCTTTCTTATGTGAAATCGTGCACTCAGAGTCATTAACATAATGTCAAAAACTTTTTTTCTTTGAAATACTGATTCTCTGCTTATTGGGAGTTGAAAGTAAAGCCATTGTGATATTGAAGGGCAATCAAGAACCTATTGATATTATGCATATTTGTAGTTCTATAAAGATAGATTTCAAACACTGTTCAAGAATTGTGTAGAAATTGAACATAGAGATCCTGTTGAAGAATTTCTTTAAAGTTGAGTGATTCGTTGCCCTGGCTGGTGTGGCTCAGTTGGTTGGAGCATCGTTCAGTACACTGAAAGGTTGCAAGTTCAATTCCCAGTCAAGGCACATACCTAGGTTTCTGGTTCAGTCTCTGGTTGGGGCACATACAAGAGGCAACCAATTGGTGTCTGTTTTTGTTTTTTGTTCTCTCTCTCTCTCTCTCTCTCTCTCTCTCTCTCTCTCTCCATCATTATCTCGAAAATCAATAAAAAACATACTCTGGTGAGGATTACAAAAAAGTTGAGTGACTCATTATACATATTCTTTCAGCCATTTAGCAATTTTGGCTCTTTCCCCATCGTTTCTTAAGGCCATATCTTAATTTTTATGATCATAAAACTGTACTCTGCAAGTACTTTTAAAAAATGTTAGTAACTACAAACAAAATAGAAACAGACCCATAGATACAGAGAACTGACTGATGGTTACCAGAGAGGAGGGTGGTTTGGGGGCAGGGTAAAAAAAGTGAAGGAATTAGTAAGTTCTAATTGATAGTTACAAAATAGTCATGGGAATATAAAGTACAGCATAGGGAATATCGTCAGTCATATTGCAATAACTATATATGGTGGCAGGTGGGTACTTGAAATATTAAGGGGATTCACTGTGTAAAGTATATGATTGTCTATCTACTATGCTGTACACCTGAAACTAATACAAAATAGTGTTGAATGTAAACTGTAGTTGAAAAATAAAATAAAAATAAAAGAAAGCAATAAAAAATATGTTAGTAACTTCAAAGATCAAATTAAAGTGAAACCAGAAGTTAGATCATGTAAAAGAAGAGAGCTACCCTAGGACTTTTTTTTAGTGCCTAAGAATTAAAACCATACTTGACACTTTCTTAATCTTCTATTTCTATTAATTTATGAAACCTGGAACTGGAGGCTTAATGGCATTATTTCCACATTGTAATTATACTAATAAACATCTTTGTCCATGACCTTGGAATTTATAGTGCAGCAGGAAAGATTTATTGATTCATGCTTTGGAAGAAAAATGGGATTATTACATAAGTAGATTGTATATTAAGCACATGTACTTGCATCCCATTTATTTCAGTTAGTTTGAGCTGTAACTTATTTCTTTAAAAAATAGAGAGGGTTCTTGTTAAATCCAGATTCCTGCAAGATCTTTGTTATATTATTGAGTCAACTACAAAGTAACTATTTTACCTTGAAATGTGCAAAAGGAATCAATAGACCTACAAAACTGCTTTAAAAAATGTTTGAAATCATATTTTTCCTGGTAGCTTGAATATCAATGTATATGACTTTTCTGGGTTTCTTTCTTTCTTTGGTTTTGTTGCAATATTAAAGTCCCTTATAGTTAGAGGGTGTTTGGGTATCTGGTTTTGATTTTTTTTTTTGTCCCCTGCCCTGACCTCCTATTTGTTTGTCTTGCTTTTTGTAAAGAAGTATTACTTACATGGAATTTTCTTTAGGCTGCCTTTTCTTTCATCTTCATCACCTTTCCCCATGATCTCTGTTTCCTTTTCACTAAAATTTAAGTCTATAAAGATTTTTATTTTTTTGAACTTTTGGTTGTGAAACATCATAGGCCAAGTAAATCTGTACTGTCTGCTATGCTTCTCAGTGATATACAAGTCAAATCTCTCCTCTAATTTAACCTTATTCAGCTATGGTTGGCATTTGATCTCTTGATACTTCATCCTTAAATAAAGCTATGATTTAGTCTAAAATATACATTTCAGTCATAAAACCAGAGTTTTCAAGTATATGTAAACTATTTGGAATTTTGTAAATGACATTCATTTACATTATGCCTCATTTACATTATGCCTCATAAAATATAGAAGTTGATTTTTTTGTTTTGCTTTGTTAATCCTGAACTGAGGATATTTTTCCATTGATTTTTAGAGAGTGGAAGGGAGGGCGGGGGAAGGGGAGAGAGAGAGAGAGAAAGAGAGAGAGAGAGAGAACATCGATGTGAGAGAGACACATCTATTGGTTGCCTCCCACCCATGCCCCAGTTGGGGGACAAGGATCGAGCCCTCCAACTGAGGTACATGCCCTTGGCCCGAATCAAACCCTGGGACCCTTCAGTCCGAGGGGCTGACACTCTATCCATTGAAACCAAACTGGCTAGGACTGAAGTTGATTTTTTGCCATTGTTAAATGAGAGTAGTTGCTGGAATTAATTTAATTGATAATATGCTAAAAATACTTTACGTAGTGTAAACATGGAATTTGATAATCTTGTGACTTGTATTTCACTGAATCTCATAAACCTCCATTGTGGGCTGTGGTTTCAAAGATTGTGTAAATTTTAGCATTTGCCCTTGCATTAGATAGTCTCAGCACTCTGCTAAGTAATTTGCAGATAGTGTCTCATCTAATCTTTAGAATATTTTTGAGATAAATATTGTTACCCATAAACAAGGAACTTTAGTATAACCTAGAGATGTTTATTGATGGTGATAATAGTAAAATTTTTTTCTATTAGAAAAATTATTTCCTTTGCATGCACTATAAACGTGACCCAAATTGTATATGTTAATTGCAAGCACTCTATGGTTAACTCTGAGAATGCTTTTTTTTTTAAATATATTTTATTGATTTTTTTTTTTTACAGAGAGGAAGGGAGAGAGATAGAGAGTTAGAAACATCGATGAGAGAGAAACATCGATCAGCTGCCTCCTGCACATCTCCTACTGGGGATGTGGCCACTGGGGATGTGCCCGCAACCAAGGTACATGCCCTTGACCGGAATCAAACCTGGGACCTTTCAGTCCGCAGGCCGACGCTCTATCCACTGAGCCAAACCAGTTTTGGCCAATGGGCCCATTTTTAAATTAGTAAGTAGTACATTACACCTTAAAGGGTAATCAAATATTTACTCTCTGAATGTGTTTTCTTTAGTTTTCATTAATCTGAGACTTAGTGGTGGTTTCATTTTAGAAATATGTAATTTAACTGTGATCAATTGTAGTAACCAAGTTTAGAGTATTATATTTGAAATGTCATGAGCATAAATATAACTGTTTTAGACTTTAGAGGTAATTATCTAATTATATGTTTATATTTCTGACATGATTGCGTGGCAATGTTTAAATCGTTTTAAAGGTAATTTTACTCCTATGTAGGGCTATTTATTCTAAATCATTAAACCATTCTGTTTATATGAAACATTTAATTAACAAGCTAAAGTTTTATTTGGAAGATTAATATATTTCACTGTTCCATCACTAACTTAACATGCTATCCCAGAAAACACCAGTGTTTACTAATCTTGAAAATTTGCATTTAACTTTAGTATTTTTACAGTTAAATGGTCACCTAATGAATGATTTTGTATGCTTTGATCTTATGGAATTCTGACAAGTATTATTTACTGTGTTTTAATTTAAAAAATAAGGAAGTATTAACCTCTATAAAATTAGAATGCCTGGAACTGTAATGAATAAAACGTACTTGCCTGTTTTGTCTTTTGATAGCGAAAACCTGGCTAAATTCCAAAATGTAGTTAGAGAGGTATATGTACTCTGCAAGGATTATTGTTAAGAGTACCAACAAGAAAAATCACTATGATGGATGAAACAGGAAACACCTTTATAGTGCTTTTATCTTATTTCAGGAGTAAAGTCAGAGTATCAAAGCAGACCAGAATCATCAAGAGCGCATCTGTGATGGAAATAGAATTCATCTGTTTTTCTGATCTGTGTCCTGTGACACAGAACAGACATAGAGTCCTTGTGGAATTTAGAATCATTGATCTATATAGAATGTGGATTTAGGGCTTCTCTGCTGTGTCCTGGATAAAAGTCTTAAAAAGAGGCACCTTTAATTATGGAGAGGGTTTGACAAAATCCTCTGAGTCAGATGGATATATATTTAGATGTGACTATCAGATTAAGAAATATTAAGGCCCTTACTGTATATATTCATCATTTGATAAAACATTATAAAATTGATTAATTTCCCATCCTTGTTTAGTAGAGCATATAATCAATTTCACTTACTCCTATTTGATATCCCATATATAAATTTAAACTAAGATTTTGTGATGAAAATTATCTTATGAAAATTGTGGCAATGCATTTTTTGGCTACCTACAATTTATACAAATTCTGTTGAAAATATTGGGAAAATACTGATAAGAAAAATGTATTTCTGTTGCCATTTTGCTATATACTTTTCAAAATTTTAAATATACACTTATATTTACATGCGTCTTAGAAATATATCAATTATGTAGATTTAAAATATGTTTTACAATAGTGTTAATTTTTATTTCTTAAAAATTTTAATTGATCTTATTGGGGTAATATTAGTTAATAAAACTATATTGGTTTCCGTTATATAATTCTATAATACATCATCTGTATATTGTATTATGTGTTCAACTCCCCAAGTCAAGGCTCCTTCCATCATCTTTTATCCCCCCCTTTACTCTCTTCTACCTCCTCCCACCCTCCTTTCCCTCTGGTGATCACCGTTCTGTTATCTGTGTATATGCGTTCGTGTGTTTTTTTTTTTTTTTTTTTTTTGCTTAACCACTTCAACTTTTTCACCCAGCCTCCCAAACACCCTGCCCTCTGACAGCTGTCAGTCTGTTCTCTGTCTCTATGAGTCTGTTTCTATTTTGTTTATTTTGTTCATTAGATTCCACATATAAGTGAAATCATATGGTACTTGTCTTTCTCTGACTGGCTTATTTCACGTAGCATAATACTCTACAGGTCTATGCATGCATTCGCAAATAGTAAAGTTTCCTTTTTTTTTTTTATGGCCAAGTAGTATTCTGTTGTGTAAATGTAATGTTGCTTTTTGATCGACATCTACTGATGGGACTTGGGCTGCTTCCAATTCTAAATAACACTGCAATGAACATAGGGATGCATATATTCTTTTGAATCAGTGTTTTGGGTTTCTTAAGATACATATCCAGAAGTGGAATCACTAGATCATAAGGCAGTTCTATTTTTTATTTTTTAAGTTAACTCTATTCCGCTTTCTACTGTGGCTGTACCAATCTACATTTACATCAACAGTGCATGAGGGTTCCCTTTTCTCTACATCCTCTCCAACACTTGTTGTTTGTTGATTTATTGATGATAGCCATTCTGATAGGTGTGAGGTGATATCTTATTGTGATTTTAATTTGCATTTCTCTGATGACTAGTGATGTTGAGCATCTTTTCATATGTTTATTGATTATCTATATGTCCTCTTGGAGAAGTGTCTATTTAGGTCCTTTCCCATTTTTAATTGGATTTGTTTTTTTGGTGTTGAGTTGTATAAGTTCTTTAGGAATTTTAGATATTAACACCTTATCAGATGTATCATTGCGAATATGTTCTCCCATTCAGTGGGTTGTCTTTTCATTTTGTTGATGGTATCCTTTGCTGTGCAAAACCTTTTTAGTCTTTAGTCCCACTTGTTTATTTTTTTTGGTTTCCCTTGCTGGAGGAGATACAGGGTTGGGCAAAACTAGGTTTATAATTGTGAATATGCAAAACACAGTTTTTCTTGTATTATTTTTTTTTGGTTTCTCTTGCTGGAGGAGATACAGGGTTGGGCAAAACTAGGTTTATAATTGTGAATATGCAAAACACAGTTTTTCTTGTATTATTATTGTATTATTTTCCATATGAACAATTATAAACCTACTTTTGCCCCACTCTATATATCAGAAAAAACATTGCTACAATAAATATCTGAGATTTTACTGCTTATGTTTTCTTTTAGGATTTTTATGGTTTTGAGCTTGACATTTAAGTCTTTAATTAATTTTGAGTTTATTCTTTTGTATGGTGTAAGAAGATGGTCTAGTTTCATGTTTTTGTACGTATCTGTCCAATTTTCCCAACACCATTTATTGAATAGACTATCTTTTCCCCATTGTATGTTCTTGCCTCATTTATCAAATATTAATTGATGATAAAGTCATAGGTTTATTTCTGGGCTCTCTATTATGTTCTGTTGATTTATACGTCTATTTTTATGTCAGCACCATGCTGTTTTGATTACTACAGCTTTGTAGTATAGTTTGATATCAGGTAGCATGATAGCCTTGCTAGATAAAGTAGTCTTGGTTGTATGGCCTTGCTTTCTATAACTTTGAATATTTCATGCCAATTCCTTCTAACCTAAATTGTTTCTGTTATCAGCTGGTAGGTAACTGTCTTTTTCTAGCTGCTTTTAAGGTTCTCTGTTTGTGCTTAACCTTTGCCATTTTAATTATGATGTGTATTGGTGCGGGCCTCTTTGGGTTCATTTTGTTTGAGACTCTGCATTTCCTGGATTTGTGTGTCTTTTTCCTTCACCAGGTTAGGAAAATTTTTAGTCATTATTTATTCCAATAGGTTTTTGATCCCTTGTTCTCACTATCTCCTTCTGGTACCCTTATGATGCAGATGTTGTTATGCTTCATGTTGTCCCCAAAGTCCCTTAAACTATCCTCATTTTAACAAATTTGTTTTTCTTTTTGCTGCTCTGATTGGGTGTTTTTGTGCTACCTTGTCTTCCAAATAGCTGAATTGATTCTCTGCTTTTCCCAGCCTATTTTTTATTCCTTTTAGTGTATTCTTTATTTTATATATTGTATTCTTTATTTTATGTATTGAATTCTTTATTTCTGACTGGTTCCTTTTTATGGTTTCTTTGTTCTTTTTTAAGCTGTTGTAGTTCTCACTAAGTTCCTTGAGCATACTTATAACTATTTTTTTTTAATTCTATCTGTTAAATTGCTTGCCTCCATTTCCTTTAGCTCTTTTTCTGGAGACTTCTTCTGTTATTTCTTTTGTGGCATGCTTCTTTGTCTCCTCATTTTGGCTGCCTCTTTGTGTTTGTTTCTATGTATTAGGTAGATCTCCTATGTCTTCTAGTCTTGGTAAGGTGGTCTTATGTAGTAGGTGTCCTGTGGGACCCAGTGGGCACAGTCTCCTTGATTACCTGAGCTGGGTGCTCCCGGAATGTTCCTTGTGTGGGCTATGTGGAACTCCTGGTGTGATTGAGTCTTGATTGCTATTGGTCCATTTGTGTATGGGGTTGACAACCAGGCTGGTTTACTGTGAGGATCAATGCCAACCACAATTGAGGTACTGCTGTTCAGGTGCTGGCCACATGAAGCAGAATTCACCTCAGCAGAGTCTGGTGCCTACTGAGATCTCCCTTTGGATATTCCATTTGTGAAGCTATTTGGATCCTGCTCTGATGTTGTATGAAGCTGGCCACTGGGTGTGTTGGTTTTAGGGCCTCTTGGGAGGGACTCTGGAATCTTAGCCACTGGCCAAGGGAGTGGGGCCAGGCTTTTTCGTGTCTCCACCTTTCTTACCAGTCTTAATGTGGCTTCTTCTCTAAGTCCTTGGTTATAAGACAGAAAACAAATCTGGTCAATGTCAGATGCTGCCTGTGACTGGTCCTGGGCAACCTGTTTGGAGCTACAAAGTAATCACAGTTTGTAGCTCCCTCTGCTGATCCCAATTGTGTGTGGGAAGGACCAAGATATGTAACAAAGCTGGCTTTTACCAGCACTGGGCCTGGGGCAGATCAGCTAAAGTCTCAAGGCATCCCGACATCTGCCTCTGCTTGTCTCCTCCTACTGGCTGCGTTTGTGGTGGGGTAGGGCCCAGGGAGTCATCAGGTTGAGGCTATTATAGTTTATCATAGTTTATGAGGCCCAAACAGACCAAGGTTTGGCTGTGTGAAGGGAGGGCTCTGGACTGTTTGGGCGTGCAATGGAAAAATGCCCCTGGTCCTAGAGCCATAAAATTCATCTGTCCAAGATTCTGCCATGAGCTCAGTCTCACAGGGCAAGGCTGCTGGGAGTTGGGAGAATGGGGCTAGTGAATCTTCCATGAGGGGGAGCTGGTCAGGCTTCCAGAGGGGGGAGTGAGTGGCCCCCGCCCCAGAGCCACACAACTCAGTTCGTCCTGGATTGTGCTCAGATGTTTGCATGGTGGAGCCACCAATAGTCTAGATGGCAGGGCCAGCAGATCTCTTGTGATGGGGAGGCACCAGTCAGATTCATGGGAAAGTGGGAGGAATGGCCTCCATCCCAAAGCCATACCACTCAGTTACTGATACCTCCTGAGTGCCCAGACATCTACGCCCTGGCCCAGACAGCTGACTCCTCAGCAGGGTGCAAGCTCTCGAAGAAGGGGTGACAGGGAGCCCAGAGGATAGGGCTATTGCATTCTCCCACGCTGATGCTGAATGGAGGGTAGTGCTCCATGTAAGGAAGATGACATCTGCGGTGTGAGAGTGACTCAGAAAACAAGGATCCTGGTGGCTGTCCCTTCAGCTCTCTCTCCAGAGCCACAAATGCCAGTCTCTCCTCATGCAAATTTAGTCTTCTCCACCCTACCTCCACCAGAGCCCAGGGTAATTGGCTGCAAATGAGATTTTGTATGTTGGCCCTTTAAGAGGGCACCTCTAGCTGACTTCTGTCTTTCCCTGGTGGGCAGAATCCAGGCTGATTTTCACAGCTAGATGGTATGTGGGTGCCTCTTCCCAGCTCTGGTGCTCTGGGCTGGCGAGCCTGGCTTGGGGTTGAGACCCCATGCTTCTTAGGGGGAACCTGGTAGCAGCTGAGATATCCCTCTGGAATCTTAGCCTCCACTCATGGGAGTGGGACCAGCCTTTTTTGTGTCTCCACCTTTCTTACCAGTCTTAATGTGGCTTCTTCTGTAAGTCTCTGGTTAGAAGACTTCTCTCCAGCTAGTCTTCAGTTGGTTATTTAGGTTGATTGCTCTATATTTTAGTTGTAATTCCAGTTTGGTCCTAGGAGGAGGTGAGTGTAGTTTCTGCCTACTCTGCCACCATCTTGGATCTCAGACTATAGTAGTCCTTTTCAAAATTTAGAAACATATCATGGCTATTTTAAAATGTTAATAAATATAATTTATTTTTAAGAAGGAATGGAGAAAGAACAAAGGGTTGCTTACATATTTTGTCCCTATTAGATCTTATATAGTGGAATGCACTAAGTTAAAGTCATTAAAAATCAAATAACTTGCTGTGATTTTTAATATTTAATTAAAATTCATTTCTTTTATTGGTGGTACAATATTAAATCAGACTAGAAACTAACTTGCTAAAATATCCATTGGTGATTTTATGGCTGTATAAATTCTAGACTACATTCCCAGATACAGGAATAGGATTGTGTTAGTCAGGATACCCTGTGTAATATTGCAGTAACAAATTTCAGTGGCCTTACAAGTGACTTCTCACACGTCCGTCATACATTCCCATCATGGATCAGCTGTGCTTCTACCTGCACCCTATGAATAAGGCTGGTAGAGTAGCCCATATCTTGGACACTGTGGGTCTCATGGTAAGAGGTCTCTATGTAGGACATTCCTCGTTTCATGTCTTTTAGGAAGTGACATTATTTTACTTCTGCCCACGTTTAATTGGCCAAAGAAATCAGATAGGATAGGAAACACTAATCCCCTTTCCAGAAGAAGTACTACCAGTTATAAATATCCCTGGGACAGCAGCATATACTTTCTCCTCAGGGACTGGGATAAACATAGTCCACTACAATAACTAACTTTTTACTTTTATAATATACAGGAAAGATGAAGAAACTGTTTCTCTGACTGGATTTAGTATAACTTTACCTTTTAACATCTGTAGCTTTTATCTCATTTATTAGGAGGGTTGAAAACTGGGAGTCATATGTCTAGTTGGCACTTTTCTCTCTTGCTCTAGAGTTCTTAGTATAAAAAGAAAAAGATTATTTAGTGTGTTTTGGTGTATTTCTTTAAATAAGCTTGAATGTTTTAGAACAAGCATGTCAAACTCCCGGCCCGCTGGCTGCATGTGGCCCACAAGGAATATTTTGCTGCCCAGCTAGTATAACGGTATGTAAGAAACATTTTAATAAAAATTTTGTAACTTAATTTTTACAATATCCTGCTGTACATAATTATTAATAACGGACTGCAGCGCTCGCTAATGACTGATTACTATAATCATGTTGCATTCATTTCCCTTACGCGCCTTATGCAGGCACACCATTTCTCGCCACTAATACTAGCAGTGAATATTTTAGCAGCTGATTGCCATGTCATTATTGGTGTGCACAACAGGAAATATTTCGCTTTTGGAAAACAAGAAAAATAGGTTTATTTGCGTTACGCTTATTAATTTGTGCAGTTATTCAGTGTCTGGTAAGTTAATGTTCAAGAAAAAATATTAATTTTTATTAAAATGTTCTATTATTTTATGTTAATGATTACTCTTATTTCAGCCCTTTGTATTCAGCATGTCTCTATCGAAATAAACCTACGTTTCCATGAAAATTGAAGCTTTTGTTTTTTGCGGCTCACATAAACTTAAATCTTGTTTATTTGGCCCGTATTAGCCATTGAGTTTGAGATGCTTGTTCCAGAATATGTAGACTGTTAGCCATATTCCATAAAGCATTTTCTAGGCTCCAGAAGCCATATGCCTGATATTTCAAGTAGTCACCACTAGATGGTGATCTCGCTCATTTAGAAGGCTTGAACAACTGTGTTTTTCTTCAGGTGAATGGGTTTGTTACAGAGGTATCAGAAATGTAAATCACTAACTTTACGGGAAGCTTCTTATAATCAAAATGGTAGTATTTATTATGTATATATACATGTGTACACACACATTCTCTCTCTCTCTCTCTCTCTCTCTCTCTCTCTCTCTCTCTCTCAGTAAAAATAATGTGTTTTGCTATATTGCTACTTACTAAGAATATGTGTTTGTGTGTGTGTGTGTGTGTGTGTGTGTGTGTGTGTGTGTGTGTGTGTGTTTTCAACTGTTGCTACCCAAACACAGACAAAAGTTTTCCTAAGCACACTTTCTCAAGAAATTACATTGAGGCTTGGGTTCATCTTTCTGCTCTTTTGTAATACTTTGAATTTGCTAACTGCTTCTGAAACTGTGGTTAGTTTAGATGTGAGCCTTCATCTTTATTTAAAAACCCTCTGTATTACTCAACTTCATTTAAGAATATAATTAATATGGTTGAGAAGGATTAAATGCTATATATTTCACTCAGATATCTTAAAAAATAGCTTTCATAGTTCAGTTATCATGTAATGGCAAAGCTGATACTAACCCTTTCAGTTATTTAGAAACTTCATTTAATGGTTACTGCTAGTGGTAACTTTTTTCTCACCTTCTTTCTTCAACATAATCCAACATAGTAACCAATTTGTTATTGGTAAAATGTAAAAAAATTTAAACTATAGACCAATCAATGTGGTTCTTTTTAGAAAACAACCACTAACTTCAATTGTAATCAACTTTTTTTTGCTCCTAAAATATATTCTTTTCATCATATAAATTTTCTGTAACTCAGAGTTTATGGCTGTCATATGATTCAAATACCTTGTAGGAATTCATATAGCTATTAGTAGAAATAAAAATATATAGCTAGGATGCTGCATTTATATGAAGTAAATATTTAGTATATACTCTGTTAACAATGTTGAAGTGAATTTGATTTAATACTCTTCAGCATGCTAAGGAAAACTCTGTTACACCCAGGTCTTTTTAAAAATCCTTTTAATCTAATGTATCACTGAATCTTTATACTCAAAGGTGAGATGTTTTTAAACCTTTGTTAGGGTCCAGTTGAAGATGTAAATGAGCTATTGCAGCATGACCAGAGTGACCTCTTGTATTTATTCTAACTTGGCGGCTATGGTTTGTATATATGATCCCTGAGACAGAGATCAGAGAATGCTGCTCCGCGGCTGTGAATCCTTTGGCAGCTTCCCATGGCTTTCGATGACAATAGTTGGCAAGTAGTTAGCCACAGAGCCCTTCTTTGAACAAAATCTTATACAAAAGCTCATAGAAAACATTAAAGCATATTCTAGTCCAAAGAATGATGGGGGTTGGGAGTCCACTAATTCAAATGTTCCCTGCAAGATATTTGGTGCAACTTTCCGTGGAGCGCTGTAAAAACATCATTTGCAAGACGAAAAAGTCTGGTTTTCTGACCATATCTGGCTTATATGTATCTTTCTAGTGTTTTCTCCTGCCCCTTTCAGGAGCGCCTGTCCTTCAGCCATGCCCAGTTTGAACTTCTGTGCACGTGCCATTTTATCTGAGAATGCCCTTCACAACACGGACTGTGGAGCTGCTTTTTAAACATCTTATCTTTCTAGATCGAAAATCATTTCAGAAAGGAGTATATTTTTTGTATTTATTTATTTACATGTCAGGCTGTCTGGTTTTGAACTGGCTGTATATAACCTTGGGCAAGTTACCTGAACTCAGTGCCTCAATTTCCTCATTTGTAAAATGGAAATAATGGTATTACCTCATAGAGTTGTTATGAGGACTAATTGTATTAATGTCTGACCAAGATAAGCATTTAGGAAGTTCTAGTTGTTATTATTATTTATGGCTTTGGCATGGGTAGGCATATGATAAATGTATTTTGAATGAACAACACAGGAGACTCACATCCTATGTTGAGATTAGGTTTTAGGATCAGTGCATAAGGCCAAAATCTTAGTCAAAAGTATCTTTAGGAATCCCTTTGGAAATCTAACAGAGATAGTGGAACTCATTAGTAGAAAAATGATTAAGCCATTGCATTTTTTTTACCCTTTTCAGTCTACCCAATTCAATAAACTGTTTATATTTGCTTTTAGTCCTTTCAAAGGCCTAGGCTGGGCTAAATGAGAGATGCCATATTCTAAACAAATTCAAAACAGCCAGATTTTCTTCCATGTTGGTAGATATTGCCATTTCTTTGGTTGGGCAGCAAGGAAGAGGTTGGTTTCTTTCAGGGGCCAATGAAAATACATTTTTATATGGAGATACTCTCATTTTCACCTCCTTGTTGGAGTATTGGCAGTCAGTCTCAGAGAAATGTGGGAAGTGAGGGCAACCAGTTGAATCAGCTGGTTTTGTTGTTGCTGTTTGCTTTGTTCCTGTCACCTATTACAGGCTTGTTGTAGATGTTCACAACTGGGAGTTGAACCAGGGCTACTGTATTTGAATTGTTGATTTCTCTTTCAATTCCCTCCCCCCGATTTCTTCTCTTTTATCCCTTTTAGAATAAGTATAATGGGATTTTTTTAAGTCAAATACAACTCTACTTTCATATCTTTGATTAACAAATTTCAGTACTAATTACTGATTCTGTTACTATAACACTAATATAGTGTGTATGGTGTCAGTTCTTTAAGGGTGGCATATTTGGATTAAATTAGACACATCTATGGCTTTTTACATAGTAGCTAAGATTTTCTTCATGGGGCAGTTAGCGACAAGTGCTGATATTATAGAGCTTGATATACTGTTATGATAGTGTGGAAGTCTTCTAATAAATATTTAAAAAGTTGAGGTTATAAGAGACAGCTGAAATTCAAGATCTGCAGGGAAAGTTCAGTGCTATTGTTGCAAATGTATAAAGAAAAGAGACAAAGAGAACTCCATTGCTTTTTGAAAGGTTTTTAAAAAAGCATCAGCCCATACAGGCTTGAATTATATAAAATTCTGTACTGCAATGGCTTGCTATAGAATTCAGTCTTACTTTGCAAATATTTTTTTTATTTCATTAGTACATTTAATAAATGATGACAGTAATCCCATGTTCATACAGGGAATCTTGAATTGTGCATGCTTTGATTTTTGATGTGGAAATTCTATTACACCAAAATCCTTATTGGAGTTTATTTTAATATAAGTAGATAGCAAGCACGAAATACCTTACTGATTTTACCAAGAACTTGATAAATAGATAAAATATTGTTTTCACATTTCAATGAGGATTCCCAGTTAGTGGATTTTATGGGAAATCTGGAGAGCTGGTTACTAATATTGTTGTAGTGCAGGATAAAGAATAAGGGTTTAGATTTAGAGGACCTGGACTCACATTTTGGCATAAATGCATTTAGTAGTTATATTACCTTGGGAACATTACTTCTGTGATTTTTAGTTTCCCTACAGGTAAAATAGGGAGTTGGCCTAAGCCGGCAGTTGGACATCCCCTGAGGGGTCTAGACTGCGAGAGGGCGCAGGCCGGGCTGATGGACCCACCCCCACCCCGTTCCCAGTGCACCGGGCCTCTAGTTATCTATATTTTTTTCAAATTCTTCTTAGACAGTTGTTTTAGGTAGTTCTCAAATGCCTTTAAAGCAGCATTTCATTCTAAATCTATTTCTACAACCGAAATCATAGGTTGACTCATTTAAATTATTGCTAGGGAATTCAGAACTTTTTAGACCTCCACATAGCTAGGATTATTAACTATGAAGTTTTTGGGTAGCCTGTAGCTGACGAAGGTCCAACAGAAGAATCTGTATGTGTTCCATCCCCATTGTATTTCTTAGGCCTTCACTGAGAGAACTTAGAGGTCAGGTGAGAGCTGGTTTTCTTACAGCAGCAGCATGATGCTTGTCACCTGCTGCTAGTTTCTGTCTCAGAAGGCCTGTAGGACAATCAAATGCAGTGTGCTTTATACTCTGGGAAAACATTACTGCCTCAGTACTGCTTACATGCCACCTGCCTTTCTGTACTTTTCTGGATATTTTCTAGTTGAGAAGCCTCTCATGACTCTTTATTATCCTCTTTTCTGTTATTTAGAATGTGTTTTAACTATTTCTCCCACTTTACCTCATTATCATCTAACACTCTTAGTCTACCAGAGTTTTGTATTAAACATGTGTGGTTTAGAAAAAAATAGCATTCAATATATTTTGATCACTTTTATTAGTTTCCTTTTTTTCCCATTATATTTTACTATTAATCACTTTCACTTAATTTACTGGGGAGGAATATTGATGGAATATAGGAGAACATTTTCAAAGGAGTATGTGAGAATATGATACCAAGAATCATAAAGCATTAGACAACAAAATATTACAGCATACTCTGAAATTTGAAAGGTGAATTTTCATTGCTCATCTGCTCCATTGTTTTTGATAATAAAACAATGCTTATAAAAGTAACTTATTTTACCTTTGTTTTTCTTAATTTCCTTTTATCTTTTTCAAGTGTGATAGAAATAGTGATTTTTTAAAAAATTATATGTTTATATATGTATATGTATAAATGATGATGTAGAAATAAAATGGAAACATAAGTGACCACATATAGGTGGGGATTTAAAGAACATTATGCAATTACACTATACAAGGAAGTATAAGTATTGCATTAATTATATATAGTAAATTTATTTAGCCTCTGGACACTTCCACACCTGTTATCTTACCAGACATGTGAGTTCTAATTAGGGTTGTCACTTATTTACTCAACCCCCAAAGTGAGTAAGTTATTTAAAGATCTTCAGCTTCAGTTTATAATGTCACCTACCTTCTGCATAGAATTATTATTAGAAAACAATAATATAGCATCCCTAAGGAAAATAACTTAAAATTTCAAAACTTTTAATTCAAGTTATACATATAAAATATAGACTACAAAGACTGAAATATGTTCCTACATTAATTTTACCATCTGTTACTATTTTATATTTATTATAAATTCTCTAGTTGCTTATCTCCCAAATTTTCAGGCTTTGTTGTAGACCATGTTATTCTTTAGTTTTATCCCTAACTTGTTTACCCAATTATAATTTTAACTTTATATTTTCTGTGGCAACCTATATGGTTTGATCTGCCCAGCAGCTACTCAATTCTTGATTAATATAACTTCTAGTTGTCACATTATAATAGTAGGACTGAAGACAGTGCTATTTCCTTTTCCAACATTAGTTTTACTGTCTTGAGATGTTTTACACACTTTATCACAATTTAGGAACATTAATTCAAAACTTATAGTCAGATAGCAGTAAATTAAAAAAAATATTATAGATGTTTCTTTCCCCCTGACCTAGGAAATGTAGCTTAGTTCTTTATGACAGGTGTGTTGTCTTGCCTTTCATTTTGTATGACTAACTTTTATACCAAATTGAATAAGCCATTAGCTTTTAGTCTGTAGGAATGTGGATCCATAGATATTTCCCATTAGACAAAAGAAAATCTATACCAGCGATATCCCCTGGGGCTCAGCCTTCCTAGCTGGCCTAATGGTCTAAAGCTCTGCTATGCTGTACCCTTATGAGAAAGAACTATGTTGGATGATTTCCTTAACATCCAGAAATATTAGTTGGAGAATTGGCACAGTTTTCAGATAACTTTAACTTTTGTACTATACTACATGTATTAATCAAACATTCTGATTCAGGGAATTCATGTTACAAATTTTATATTTTTGAAACTATTGCAAAACACAAATTATTAACTCTGTATATATATCTTGAGTAGTTTAAAATTAGAGTTTGCGGAAATGAGACGTACTATATTTAGGTAGCCATGGTGTTTTCAGAAATTTTGCTTTATTCAAAAAGAATCTCCACTGGTGATGGTTGCACAGCTCTGTGAATATACTAAAACCCACTGAATTGCACCATTGAAATGGGTGAGTTTTGTGGTATGTGAATTATATCTCAATAAAGCTGCTATTTAAAAAAAATTCACTGAACAAATTGTTCTCATAGATACAAACTAATAGAATTTCAAATTCTACTTACAATTTATTTAAAACATTTTTAGTCTTAATAAACATTCAAAACGTTAGAAATATGTAATTGCCAGTATATGTGACTTAAAAATAGTTTGTGTTCTTGTTCAATAGTAATACATGTTGTTATAGAAAGTTAAGAAACTATAGATAAGACAAAAAGACTTCAAAATGTCTGGGTCTTTTAAAAATATTTTATTTATTGATTTGAGAGAGAGAGAGAGAGAGAGAGAGAGAGAGACTGAGAGAGACCGAGAGGAGGATGGGGAGAGAGAGGAAAAGATCGATTTGTTGTTCCACAACAAATGGAGATGGGATCTGCAACCTTCATGTGTCAGGACGACACTAGCCAACTGAGCTACCCAGCCAGGGCAATGTGTGGATCTTTAGACTTTCACCTCTACCATGTATTCTGTCTCTAAGCTTTCTCTACACTTAACTACAGTCATGCGCCACGTAGACAACCTTTCAGTCAACAGTGGACTGACTGCATGTGTGATGGTGGTCCCATAAGGTCATAATTGAGCCGAAAAATTTCTGTCGCTTAGTGACGTGGTAGCCATCATGATGTTGTAGTGCAACACATTACACACATGTCTGTGGTGATGCTGGTGTAACGAACCTGCACTGCCAGTCGTATAAAAGTATAGTAATACGATTATATATAGTGCACAATACTTGATAATGATTATAAATGACTGTTACTGGTTTATACACTTTATCACAATTTACTATACCATACTTTTTTTGGTATTTACTATACCATACTTTTAATTGTTATTTTAGAGTGTACGCTTTCTACTTGTAAAAAAGTGTGCTGTTAAACAGTATGTTGTGTTACCCTGTCAGCAGCTACACATCTGGTGCTTACCGTGTCTCTTGATGGTGCGCCATTTTCTCTTGTGCTTTATTTGATCTCATGTTGTTTTATAACTTTAGTGTAGACTAAGTGTACAATGTTTATGAAGTCTGCAGTAGTGCACCGTAATGTCCCAGGTCATCACATTCCCTCACCACTCACTCACCAACTCACCTAGAGCAACTTCCTGTCTTACAAGTTGTATTCATGGTAAGTGCCCTGTATGGGTGTACGATTTTTATACTTTTTATACCCTATTTTTACTGTACTTTTTCTGTGTTTAGATATACAAATACTTACCATTGTGTTACAGTTGTAGTATAGTAACATGCTATACAGGCTGGAAGCCTAGGAGCAGTAGGCGATATCATACTGCCTAGGTGTGTAGTAGGCTGTACCACCTACGTGTGTGTAACTGCACTCTCTGATGTTCACACGACAGCAAGATCACCTAATGACACATTTCTCAAAAGGTATCCCTGTCATTAAGCAGTGCCTGACTGTACTTCCTTGTCATCCATACTTTTCCTGCCAGCTTTCATTTGTAGTAAGTGGCTTTTCATGGCCATCTTAGGAAAACAACCAGGTGTAAAAATACCTTTTTATAATAAGAGTTTAGTGAGAGCTTTGGCTTTTTCTCCCTGGACTATGAGAGGTATACATGAAGGTGAGCAACAACAGCATTATCTAAAAAGAAATACAATAAATATCTTGCAGAACAGTTTTTGAAATGCAGTCAGTTTGGGATTTTGTTTTAAAAATTTACTTTAAAACATTTTGGATTTAAAGTGAAAACTTGGAATCTTAAATAAATAATATTGTGGCATTGGTTTTTATATAGCTGGACTATTTCTTTGTCTTAAAAAAAACTCTTGTTTCCCTATTTCGCATTAACTTTCTCACAGCTAAAATTGTTCACAACACAGTTTAAAGATAAATGCAGTATCAGGCTTTGAATTCCTTTTTTTTGGTAAATATTAAGACCTGAGTACAAAATGAGGGCTGTATTGTGGATTAAGTGAAATATCTCAAGGCTGTGCTGTTCTGATAACTGAACCTGAAGTGACCTTTCTCAGACACAATTACAGAGCTGTATGTTTTTCCTTTAATTTCATCAGGGGTTTAATTAGTATACAAATAAAACTTCCCTTATCTTCCTTTCTACCTAATTGGCTTGTCTTCGCTTGTATATGAAGTATGTGAAAGTGGGCTGTAATTAGGGTGACCGTGTTAACCTTTTTTCCTCAAATGTACTGTTGCCTAAAGGCCTCAAGGCCTGAAAACAGTGCTTTGGATTATTGCTTTGCAATCACTATGGCTGTCCCACAGGTTTTCTCATGAGCAGAAGGGCTTTGGGTGCTGCAGGTTCCCACTGCTTAACAGGATCTTCATTCTTCTCCCCACTAAATGTTTATTGATTATCTCGCTGTTCCAGGCTCAGCCTCCAACAACTTAATATCAGGTGACAGTCAGGAGAGTTCTCCAAGTAATTAGAGTTGAGCATTGGGGGAACAATTAGGAGCAGAGTTATTAAACTTGATTTATCCTATTCTCTCCTGAACAGTTTCTTGGATATCAGAACATCACACTTTCACAATCTACCCTGGTTGAGAAATTAGTGGCTAACCTGCTGCTTATCATTGTTGCCTTGCTGCCTAGAGGCACACCCTCTTGGTTTCAGTCATTCAGTTGGAAATATTAGAGTCCATAAAGTTTATCATAGGTTTTAATTAGGTAAATCTGAACAGGAGGAAAGCTGAATTAAAAACTGTATGTATGTAAAACAGGCATTATATACGATTTAGGTACATATGTGTGATACATACATGCACACAAATGTAAATATATTTTTCTTTCTTGAATACTCAGTGTTAGGATTTTAAAAGAACTACTTTGTCATCAAAAACAAGAAAGGTGAGTATTAGAGAAAAAACATTATTGAATCATTTTTTATGTCTTGTTGTTTTGCATATATCTCTATGGACCCATTGATGTGAATAGCTTCCATTGTGATGTCCCTCAACTCTTTAAAATGAGAATTCTGTGTGTATTTGATAAAAAGTATAATGATTAAAAACAACTTTTATCTCTTCATTTTCACACTAAGGAAGTATGGTCTCTGTTACTTTGTTTATACCACTTTCTGTTCATTTTCTGTAATTTCAGTCTTGGAATAGGCTCTTCAGCTATGCCTCTGAAAGTGAGCTTTAGGAGAGATTGACAGCTCCCTGCCATTGTCCCTAAAGAGGAAAATGAAAGAAGATTGAGACATGTAGTAGAAATTTTAATTTTATGAGTTATATCTTCTTTGAAAGGGTATCCTAGGATTGTTGAAAAGTCAAGTGTGGTTTTATAATGATTCCAAAGTCATGGGTTCACTCAGATTGGACCAGCGAGCTTCTATTATGTACAAGGTTGGAGACAATGTCCTGAATACCCCTCACAAATACACACCTCTAGCATGAGTTACTGAGCAAAAGAATTTGAAAGGATTTGCACAAATCTATTATTTCTGTTGGAAAAAGAATTCAAGCTTTATGTGTAAATGACTGGTGGTGGATCATTAGTTTTATCTTCATACCTGAAAAATGCCATTTTTAAAATCTGAGATATGTCAGAAATACTGGCTTTAAAATGACTCAAATATGGGTTTTTTTATTATTTTTTTAATGAAGAAATCACATGATGCTTCATTGCCTTTAAATATCTTAACTTTGGCACAAAATAAGTAGGTTTTCTTATGGCTTTTAAAATTTGTTTCTTGTCTTTTTGAAGTTGGTTTGAATCTGACTATTTCTATAGTAGGATGGTCTTAAAGATCTGTTATACTAAAGATTTAAAGTAAATTATAATATTTAATAAGTAATCACAGTTTACTTATTTTTAATTTTTTACATATTTGTCTGATAGCAACTTGACTATTTGAAATGTAAAATACAAAATTTAAAAATTCAACATTTTAAAATACCTGATTTGATGGATGATTGCTTTCATTCACTAATATTTAGAGTGAATTCATTGTGTGAGCTCCAGCTTGAGTTTTTTATACTATATTGTGAACGCACTAAAAGAATATTATTAGGAGAGTTTCAAACATGAAATTATTTCATTTTGGTTATTCTTTACTGGATATTTGAAGCATAGTTGTGACTGAGCAAGAAGAAAAACAATTATAGGTATGCAGTCAGTTATTCAGCTCATTGTCCAACAAATTTAAATGAAAAACTGTTTGATAAGCTTATATTTTTGAAATTTCACAGGCAAAGGAGTGAGCAGATTTTTAGTGCTAAGAGATACTCTGGTACCTATACTATTTTACATCCTAGAATTTAAATGAGCTCTAGAAAGTGCTCCTTTAAATTGTGAGTTTCTCATTCTAAAACTTCTAGCCCTAAAGTCAAGATAAAGTTGTATTCTTGCATCTTGAAATTTTTATGCTAAGAGAATATTTTAGATTAAAGCAAATAGCAAATAGCAGTGAACAGATTTTATACTTCTGCGACTATTAGAATATTTATGGAATATAAATAATTCCAACTGCAAGTATTACTTATACCTTTCTCTGTTGAAACATGTTGATCACATTGTGTTGCTATTCTGAACATGAGAGTTACTTATAGGAAGTAAGTGAATTGTATTTTGGAGTTCAATTTGTCCACTGACATGTCTATAGCAACTGTTGTAGATAGATTTGGAAAGACAGTGGTATTTTTAAATACTGGGTTCCCTTTTCTCTTCTAGGTGTCATAATCCCCCTTCCTCTCAATCATATGCATACTTTGGGCATATGATAGTTTTGGTTTCAAATAGACTTTAAATTTCATGTGCTCCCCCCCTCTTTATTTTTCATCATTAAAAGAAAATGCAACTGGAGGTTTTTATAAGCAGATCTTTTTTAGTAAGAATAAAATGTATTTGCTTTGCAGTATTTTAAAAAATAAAATAGAGTTGTGTTTTGTAGCTAAACATTTTTCAAAATCTTATTGGTTCTATCATTTCTAATTAGTAAGTATGTAAAATTTTTGCAGAAAATTTGTTAAGCCTTGATGTGTAATGACCCAAGTCTACTTCTCAGTCAGTCTGTACTCTTCTTTGTTTAATAGCCTATGGCATAAATTGAAGTTAATTATCAGGGCTGACAAGTAACTCTGTTTTCTGTCTGCTTGCAGAGTCTCTCCGAGGCAAAGATGGAGCTGAGAAGAAAAGATCAATCTCTGCGTCAGCTCAATAGACATCTTACCCAGCTGGAGCAGGACAAGCGTCGACTGGAGGAGAACATCCACGATGCTGAGAGTGCCCTCCGCATGGCAGCCAAGTGAGCATTTGGACCTTGGGGAGATCACTTAAAACAGACAAAAGATCAATTCTTACTTTCATGCTCCGGGTTTTAGCCCTGGATAATACAGTGTTAGAAAACAAAAGTACAGCTGTCTCTCTTTGAAATTCTCTGATATATCCCCAGAAAAGAAAACTCTTCACTCAACATTCTAAATGTATACTTTATTGAGAAACTTCAGAAAAGTATAAGTGTCTATATAACATCTAATGAGGTGTATTTGGGGCTCTGTTGAAATGTTACATGTTTGAAACCATGCTTTTATTAATAAGAAATGTAAGTCTCTTTATTTAAAAGTTTTGCAGAGTTTCTTCTATTACATATTCCTAACCCCTTCTTGTCCCACTTATTTCCAAATTTTGCTCTGCATATATTATACTAATATTGCAAGTAATATTTCCATAAAAATGTTAGTATACAATCAACATGTATATCATAGCATCTTTCTAAGTGCACTAAAAACATATTGATCATTGAAAAGTCATTTAATTTTATAGCTGTCTATTCTGATATGTTAAATAGAAAAAATATACAGTTTTCAGAGAGAGCAACTATGTAAATGTGATGGGAGTGTTTTTCTTTTACCAGGTAATCAAGTTGACATACACCATGAAGTTCAAATTGAACAGTTCTCTTGGGCATTTTTATTTGTTCCCCACATTAAATTACATGGAGTACTTTAAGACAGTCCTTTGTACAACAGCATGGCTTAAAGAAAATCTATTTATGGATTAAAGAAACGTCTAATTTTAATAAAATAAGTGTTTTCTAAATTTGAAATTCTGGATTCCTATACTTACAAAAATGTTTATATTAATTAAACATTTTTTGAGACAAACTCTCTTGTTAAATGCTTATCATGAAATATGAATATAGTCTGTGAACTAAATCATAGGATGGAGAATCTGCAATCTTAGGATATCCACAGCTTTGCCAGTGAGCTTGGGAAATTGCTCATACATAATGAAAAAATCAGTTTACCAAGGCCAAAATGTGGCATGTTTGAAAAATATAAAGCTGTATAACATTGCATCACTGTATTAGGTGTATACAATTGTCATAGAAAAAAATATAAATTTGACTAAATCGGGTTTTTGTTTTCATTGTTCAGTGGTAAGTTTCCTCAGGCCAAATGAGAAGGTGATTTCTAGTGTGCTTTATAGTTCTGAAAATTCTGAGATTAAGGAAAACAAGGTTATAAAACCTTCAGATTCATATTATATCAAAACATTGCTGCTAATTCAAGAATTTGGCTTGTCTGTGAAATTTGAAGAGCTAATACATTGATTGCTTCCGGTTTTCAGTCTATAATTTAACATTACATTTTTGTCTTTAGCATTTTCATCCAAACTTCTTACTTAATTATTAAGGCCAAATTCAATATGTAAAGCCAGTAGAAGAAATTAGTAACTTTGCCTAGTTCTAGTCAAGGTCATAGACAGTTTTTGTGCATTTATTATAGCACAAAAAGACTACAGAAGGAAAATATTATTTTGCATAGTATGGCCATTTATAATATATCCCTACCACTAATATTTAAAATTTTTTTAAATTATAAATAAAAAGAGTAAAAGTTTAGCCTTTTCAGTACATTTTAATTCATTAAATAACCATGATTTTATTTTTCTTTCCTTTTCACTTCTTTAACTTAGAAGATGCCCTTAAGATTTTTTCCCCTCCTCTAATCTATGATAGGCAATATGATTGAAGGTAAGAGTTAAATATGGGGAAAAAAAGATTTAACTGTGGAGATATACCAGTGAGTATAGTTAGGTTTTATGCTTTTAGAAGGAGTACAATGATAACTAACCTTTATTTTTCAACAATAGCAACTTATGTTAAAAATGTATAACATTTGTAGTAAGGTATGGGTTTTACTAACACCTAATCTTTGTTTCTTTCTAGAGACAAAGATTGTGTTGCCAGTCATATGAGAACAGTAGAAAATATGCTTCATAAGGTATTGTAATTTTTCTTAAATATTGTTCAACTTGTATTATGACACAGTTCTCCTAATCATCATTTTTATTAAGTGCAGACCACTTTAATTCATCTTGTACTTTCTTTAAAAATAAGTGAGCAAAAGGTCCTTTCAAATGACTGAAAATTTGTATTATACAGTGCTACATTGCATAACTTTTTCAGAATTCACATCGTGAACATAATAAAACTATGAAAATAGCGGTTTCCCCAAACTGATATAATTGCACTTGAATTATTTGTGGTCTTTGCTGAATGAACCAGAGGTCATTAAGATTCTTACATGTCTCATAATCATAAAATGTTTGACCACACTGTCTAACCTCTCACCACTCTTAAACCTACTATCCTATACATGTATATATAGACAGAGACATAATGTATTGTATTTGGCAATACTCATATATCTTAGCTAGGCAGTAATGTTTTCCAAGTTGTAATTTATGTTCTTACAGGAATGTTTTTTAAAGTAGAAATTTAATATATTTAATAATGTTACATTCTTAAATTCGATTACTTCTATATGGTAAATTGACTTTTCATTTGCAATGATGAGCAGCATTATAAAGATACTATGTTATTACTAAAAACAATATATTAACTGGCTGTGTATTTTATTAGCACTTCAAATTCAGAGATGATGTATTCACTATTTCACTATTTTAAAAATAGAGAAATGTTATGTATGTGTTTCTGTTATTGTCTAATTGACAATTTGTTGAAAACATAAATACCTAGTACTTTTAAGATAAATGTAATTTATGAATGAATCATATTTAGAATAATATTGTCAATCAAATTTATTATATAGTATAATTTAAGGAAATATTTAATAAATAGTAGCAAACTAATATTTAATATATTTTAACATTATGGAAACATTGGGCCTCCATATTCTTTTATATTGAAAATGACTCACATTATTTTATATCACTAAAGCATTTGGAAAAAACATCTAATATTCTAAAAGCTATTTTTTAAAATAATAGTTGTTTGAAATTATGATTTCTCCCCCTCTAATCTCTCATTTTAAAAAGTTTACACAGTCAGTATAGTTTAAATATGGTCACAGCAAACTCATGTGCTGGAAATCTGAAATTTAGATTTGTAGGAAAAGAGACATTTTTGGTTAGATATTTTTTGTACCATGGGTAGGAGAAATCAATTATGTCATGTATATATGGCATACCTTTTTGTATGGTTATTGTTACTTTTGACATCCAATTGTTTGTTCTTTTTCCCAGCTAGAAGAAAAATGTGTTGAATAGCAGCTATCTTAGGCAATGAATACTAACACCAGAGAAAAACTATCATCAATAATATCTAATCTAATAAAAGACAAACATGCAAATTGACCATACCTTTGCTATGCCTTAAGCCACGCCCACCAGCCAATCAGAGCAACTGTATGCAAATTAACCCAACCAAGATGGCGGCCGGCAGCCACGGAGCTGGAGTGAGCAGGAGGCTTGCTTGCTCCAGTGATGGAGGAAGCCAGCCTGCTGCCGGCTCTCAGCTCCACTCAAAAGCAACAAAGTTGCAATTATAGAAGGTAAATAAACCCCAGATACCTGCTTTCAGCCGGCTGTGGCCACGGAGCTGGAGCGAGCAGGAGCCAGCTCTCGGCTCCACTGAAGGCAACAAAGTTTCAATTATAGAAGGTAAACAAATCCCAGAATTAAAAAAAAAAGGGAAAAAAAGGAGAGGCTAGGAGCTTCCATTACCGACGGGCTTGGCCAGCCTGAAAATGGCCCTCAGCCCCTCACCCAGACTGGCCAGGCACCCCAGTGGGGACCCCCACCCTGAAGGGGGTGTGACCAGCCTGAAAACAGCCATCAGCCCCTCACCCAGGCTGGCCAGGCACCCCAGCGGGACCCCACCCTGATCTGGGACACCTTCAGGGCAAACCAGCCAGCCCTCACCCGTGCACCAGGCCTCTATCCTATATAGTAAAAGGGTAATATGCAAACTGACCCTAACAGCAGAACGACTGGGAATGACTGGTAACTATGACACACACTGACCACCAGGGGGCAGACGCTCAATGCAGGAGCTGCCCTCTGGTGGTCAGGGCGCTCTCACATGGGATGAGCTCTGCTCATCCACAAGCCAGGCTGATGGCTGCCAGTACAGCGGTGGTGGGGGGAGCCTCTCCCGCCTCCTCAGCAGCGCTAAGGATGTCTGACTGCAGCTTAGGTCTGCTCCCTGCTGGCAAGTGGACATCCCCTGAGGGCTGCTGGGCTGCCAGAGGTATGTCTGACTGCCAGCTTAGGCCCAATCCCCCAGGGAGCGGGCCTAAGCCAGCAGGTGGTCCTCCCCCGAGGGGTCCCAGACTGCGAGAGGGCACAGGCCGGGCTGAGGGACCCCTCCCCCCTAGTGCACAAATTTTTGTGCACCGGGCCTCTAGTATATATATGTTATCCTTTCCTTATGAGAATGGAAAAATATATATTTTAAATATAATAAAGATTGATTGCAACAGGACAGTTGTAATCGTACGGTTCTCTCACTATAGTTCCCCCTTTGTTTTTTTTGTATCATATGGAAAGAAAGATGTCTGCGGCTTTGGACTATAGCCACTGGAGATTTACTTTTTCTTTATGGCTTTTCCCTTAAAATTTAATAATTATTTTGATTTACGTCTTTGGAATTTTCTATTTATATAGTGGTTTTTAAATTATCAATTACTTTTAAAGCTTGAAGTAAAAATTTAGGAAAGTTTAATTGATTATTGAGCTAATTCTCTTTTATACAAAGTTTGGGTGAGAATGAATGGATCACAAGGAAGTGGCCCAGGGGTTTCTCTGAAAGTCTCAGGTTGGTGCAGAATGTTGTTACGTAGACATGCCAAAGTTCACAGTTTATTTTTCTGGTCATTTTGGACTGTCTAGTAGTAGCATTTTGCTGTCTTAGAGAAACTAAGAGTAGTACAGAAGGAGGAGTGTCCAGGCTCTTTTTTAAAAAAATATGTTTTAGTGATTTTTTACAGAGAGGAAGGGAGAGGGATAGAGAGAAACATCGATCAGCTGCCTCCTGCACACTCCCTACTGGGGATGTGCCCGCAACCAAGGTACATGCCCTTGACCGGAATCGAACCTGGGACTCTTGAGTCTGCAGGCTGACGACGCTCTATCCACTGAGCCAAACCAGCTAGGGCTGTCCAGGCTCTTTTATGGGACAGTGAAAATGGTTGTGTTTACTTCCAAACTCTTTAGCACAGTTTACCTATTTAAATTTTCTGTTTCTTTTTTGAGTCAGTTTTGGTAGCTTGAATTTTTTCCAGGAATTGGTCTATTTCATCTAGCTTATCTAGATGAAATAGACAAATTTCATCTGGAAAGTGAACATGCAATTGTTCATTTTCTTATAATTGTTTTTATTTCTATAAGATCAGTTGTATGTCACCATTTTTAGTCCTGATTTTAGTAACTTATTAATATTTTTTTCTTGGTAAATCTAGTTGAGGTTTGTCAATTTTGTTGATCTTTCAAAGGAACCACATTTGGTTTTCTTGATTTGCTGTATTGGTTTTCTCTTCTCTATTTCCTTTGTCTGTGCTCCAATAATTTATGTCCTTTTTTGTTTGCTTTGGGTTTACTAGTAGTTTACTTTAATTTTTTTACTTTTCTAAGATGGACCCTTAGGTTATTGGTTTGGGAACCTCCCCTCCCCTCCTCTCCCCTCCTCTCCCCTCTCCTCCCTCCCTTCTCTTCTTTTCCCTTCCTTATATTTAGCCCGCTAGACTCAGTTAGATGATCCCATTTTTTTAGCAATATCAAAGAATCA
>NW_005871192.1:2917330-2969665 GCF_000147115.1 Myotis lucifugus | reverse complement strand
AGCCTGCCCCCCCCCCCTCCCGCCAGCCTGATCTTCTCCGAACCGCCTCTGCCTGCAGGCCTGGTCTCCTCCCAAATGCCCCCCTGCCAGCCTGGTTGCCCCACACAGCCTGCTGTTCAGTCGTTTGGTTGTCCCTCACTAACCCCCCTGCCAGCCTGGTTACCCCACGCAGCCTGCTGTTCAGTTGTTTGGTTATCCCTCACTAACCCCCCTGCTGGCCTGGTCGCCTCACACAACCTGCTGTTCAGTCATTTGGTAGTCCCTCACTAACCCCCTTGCCGGCCTTGTTGCCCCAGGCAGCCTGCTGGTCGTTACTGTTACTGTGACAGCGTCCCGGACAATTTGCATATTCCTCTATTATTAGTATAAATTGTATCTATGTTGTTTCACAGTTTCTGCATTAGTCTCCTCCCTTTTTTAATGTGTGTTAGATAGTACTTTTCTAGTATAATATTTGATGTCCTTCCCCTTTATATAGGGGTAAAAGAGGAGTTACACAACAAAAATACATTAATACTGACTTTTATATTTACCTTTATGTCTTTACTTTAGTGATCTTTGTTTCCTCATGTAGATTTGAGTTACTGTTTAGTGTCCTTAATTTCAGGGTAAAGGATTTCATTTAGTATTTCTTCTAAGGAAGGTCTAGTAGTAATGGGCACTCTTTGCTATTGTTTGTCTTGGAGTGGCTTAATTTTTCTTCATTTTTGAAGCATATTTTTGTTGGATATAGAATTCGTGGTTGACAGTTTTGTTTTTCTTTTCAGCACTTGAATGTATTAACTCAAAAATTTCTATATGTTTCCTTTCTATACTTTATATCTCTTTACTTATATTTTCTTTTTTTGGAAAACATCATTCTCATGGTTTCCTTTGGTTCTTTGTTCATGGTTTTCTTTAACTTATTAAGAATATTTAAAATAAAAGAATTGATTTAAAGTCTTTCTGTGGTAAATCTCATGTCTAAGATTCCTCAGGGAAAGTTGTTACTAATTTCCACTTCTCTTGTGTTATTAATTTCCATACTTTATTTCTTTGCATACTTCATAATTTTTGGTTGAGAAATGGATTTTTTTGAGTATTACAATGTGGTGACTCTGGAAATCAGATTTGTCACCATCTCTAGTGTTTGTTTTTGCTGCATACTCTAGTAGTAGTTGTTTGTTTAGTGAATTATCTGAAGTAATTTTCTAAAGTCTGTATTCTTTGTCATGTGTGATTATTGAAATCTCTGTTCTGTTAACTTATTTAGTGATCAGCTAGTGTGTGTTTTTTAAAAATATTTTTATTGATTTTTAGAAAGAGAGGAAGGGAGAGGGAGAGGGTGAGGGGGAGGGAGAATAATAACAATTATACTAAGATTCATATTTTTAAAAATTTACCTTTATTGTTGAAAGTATTTCCCCCCTTTTCTCCCATTGACTCCTTCACCCCATTCCTGCCCCCTCCCTAAGCCTTCACCTCACTATTGTCTGTTCATTGGTTATGCATATATGCATATAAATTCTTTGGTTAATCTCTTCCCAATCCCCTTCCCTACCTCTTCCCTCTGAAATATGTCAGTCTGTTGCATGCTTCAGTGTCTCTGGATCTATTTTGTTTGTCAGTTTATTTTGTTCATTTAATTCCACATATAAGTGAGAGCATGTTGATTGAGTTTTGGCTGCTCACTGTAAAGTGTAAGTTTCTAGAGTTCTGCAAAAAGTTGATTCTAACAAAATTTGCCAGTTTATTTGCTGCTTTTGGAGTACTTTACTTCACATTTTTGTTAGCATCACTCACTACTATTATATTCTTTTAGGCTCCTAATAACTTTACCAGTAGGCTTCTGATAATAGAGACTTCTTAGAAATGGAAATTTTTTAAAATTTAAGAGACTCTTCAAACATGCTTAAGTATTTTTATTGTATAGAAAAAGTAAAAGTATAATCATTATATTGAAATAATTTTCAGGATAGGTTAGATGGGTAGGTTAATGTCTGGATTTCTCAGTGTTCCGTATGAGAAAATCACCTTACGCATTTATTGGGTACTAATCAAGTTCTTAGCAGAGAGATGTCTTTGTTTACTGTGTAGCTGGGGGTAAAAGTAAGATTTGGGTAAAATTTAAATGTAGAGAAGAAGCGGAACATTTTTGGTTGTAATTTTTTGTTTGTTATTGTTGAATTAGCAGAATTGCTGGATTCTTGAGGGTTTTAGAGATTATTTGTCCTATGAGTATGGAGGAATTAACCAAAGTATTTTCTATATACGATCGTAATTTACTATGTTGCCACTGAACTTTTAGGGAGAGGCGTTAAATACCTTTCAGTCAAGTATTTAAAAGGTAAGACAGGAAATCACAATTCAGAAAGATATCTAGAACCTAAGTTTTTATCAGGCTGAAATGACACTGGAATAATAACAAGGGAGTAACAGGAGTTTTTGCTGAAGCTGTTTTGGATTTGCTTCAACAGTAAAGTTACTTAAAACTTCTAATTTATAATAAAATACAATATTTACTGTAAGTAATTGAGCACTACAAATACCTTTTTGTACATTATGTGTCAGGAACTGTGCCCTTCTTGGGAAAAGATGTATCTATATATCTATATCTATATATATCTATATCTACATATCTGTATCATCTCTATCTCTATCTCTATCTCTATCTCTATCTCTATCTCTATCTCTGTCTCTGTCTCTGTCTCTGTCCCTGTCCCTATCCCTATCCCTATCCATATCCATATCTATATCTAATCTATATCTCCATCTATATCTATATCTATATCTATATCTATATCTATATCTATATCTATATCTATATCTATATCTATATTGTCATCTCTCTCTCTAATACTTATACTTATATATTAAAGAGAGAGAGAGATGTCTCCTACTCCCTTCCCTCGAAATGGAGACATAGATATTTCCAGTATATCATGGTAAATATGCACCCATAAGATGCAGCTCTGTATCTATTTAGATAGAGTTATTCATCTATGAGGCATACTTAGAAAACCCAAGGGAGAGGCTGCGGAAGTTTCTTAGGAGAAAATTAATGCCTGGATGGGGCTTTGAAGTGTGAGGAAAGATGGGAAAGGCTATCTAGAGAGAGAGAGTTGCAGATAGCCTCAATTCAGCATTAAATGCAAGGAGAGTGCAGGAGATGAGGCTGAATGAGGCAGACAAGCCAGGTCATGGAATAACTTTTTTTTTTTCTTTTCTTTTCCATTCTAAGAACCTTGAATTTTTATCATGGGGCAGAGATTAAAACCTTAACCAGGGTTTAAGCTAGGAAGTGATGTGGTCAGATTTCCTTATGGAATTTGGGTTCTGTAGGGCAGATTTGTAAACTGGATGCAGTGAGTAATAAAGGGGATTTTAAGAGCTATGAATCTGTCAGCTAAGAAGCAGGATAATATGGTGGGTGGTGTTGAGGAAGGGATATGAAACTTATTTAATAGCATGGCGTATGGGGATGAGAAGGGCAGGGGAGGAGGATTCCCAGGATGGCAGTGTGGTGACCTGATATTAGGAACACAAAAAGAGGAGCAAGTGAGTTTGCTTTTTGAGAAGAGAGAAGGGAGACAGTGATGAGTTTTGTTTTGGAACTTCTGAGTTTAAGGTAATGTGGAGTGAACAGCAGGATATGTGAGTCTGGATCTCTGGGAAAAAAGTCAGGGCTGAAGATAAAGGGTTGAGATTGATTAACATAATACTTTCTGGCAAAGAAAGAGGTGATATAGCAATTGACAGTAGAAACAAGACATTATAGATAAATGGGAGGCTAGGCAATGCATTTTGAGAGATTAATTATGCTACTAGAGTTTGAAGTCCTTGAGGGATGGAATTCTGTCTCCTTAATTTTTATATCCTCAGCATCTATCACAGTGCCTGGTACCCAGTAGGCACTTAGTGAATGTTTGTTGAATGAGTCAAACTTTTACCATCACCCAGTCTGGAAACATTAACTAAAGCCATCCCTAGATTTCAATGTAAGTCTTGCTGATAGTATAACTTGGTTTCTTTATTTGATTGTTAAAAATAGAGGAGAAAGCCTAAATTTGTTTGAGGAATGTCTCTAGGAAAGAGAGGTATGCTAACAATGAATTTATAGGTAATAGCTAGTTTGATGCCTATGAAAAATAGGTGGATGATTATTTCTATTGTTCGAGTGGATTGTGGAATAGAACAAACAGCATCTGTCAGGCGAAGTCACTGCATAACCAAATCTTCAAATGTGATTTATAATTTTATCTTAAAAATGGTTAACCAGAATATTTGATAATACATAGTTATCTTTGATCTTTAGTCCTTATTGCATTTATAAGGAATTCAAAGACAATAGGATAATTTTTAATTTATAAAACTGATAGTGTTTTAAAAATTGAAACGTGATCTCCAGCCTCTAAAACCCAATTTTTAGTGACTCATTAATGGCTCTCTAAATGTCACTGATGATCCTCGAACTCCTTTCCATTCTTAGTTTCTGGATCTTGGTTCTGAACATCAGCTGTGCAGGACATGCAGGTGTTAGCACAGCTGGCTTGCTGATGACAACTCTGTCCAGATAGCTGTCTTGTGTGTCATCATTCATATTGTTCAGTGTCATTCTGACCTAGCCAAGCTAAAAATGGGACTCCAGCTCAAGAGGGATTAAAAAACCTTGGCAGACTAAAGATAAGACACTACAGAATGTCATGTACGTGTGCTTAACAGTTTTTAGCTTGAACACATCTAAATAACTAATTTCAGTGTTCACCTCTTTCTCTTTTGGAATAATTCACCCTAGAAAAAAAATATCTCCGTGTGGGGGACTGTAACAATTCAATTCATTAAGACACTTCTCCATTCTCAAGTGTGGGTTTTGTGTTTTTTTTTTAAATAGCTCAAGAGCACAGTAACCTATTTGTGGGGTACATTCCATGGTCTGTAACTTGCGTTACAGATTTATCATGCTGTCTAGGGCCTTTATAAGATGACCATGATTAAATCACCCTGTTTTCCAGCTTGATAATTTGATTTGAGGCTTCAGTTTTTCAGATGCTAAATTGGGATGTAGCCAGCTTGATAATTTGATTCAAGAGATCAGTGTCTTAGTCCCATAATTGGGATGTAACTGTATGTGTGCGGTGACTGTGGCGGCGGATTTTGCCCTTTCCTGGTGACAGCAGCTGGCAGTCATTGGAGAGTCTGGCTGTGGTCCAGAGTCGTAGGTGAAGTTACATAACCTCCCAGTAAAGAAGGTGAGTTCCTCACGTCCTTCTCTTCAGATGGAGTGTCTGTGCTTGCTGCAGCACCGAAGGAGTGCCGGCTCCTGCCGACAGAGTGCCAGTGATGTCTTGGGACATCATAGTTTGGGGCTCTTCCCTGTGAGATGGTGACCGTTGTGTAAGAGTGATTGCTGCACAGGTACCTGTCTCAGTGTCATCACTGTGTGTGTGCCGGTGGGGAGCAGAGCAGGGGGAGAGAAAATGTGAACGAATGAGGATGCCCACAGTTCCAAGGAGACTACTGAGGAAAACAAGGATGTTTATATAGTAATTTCTCTTGCTTATCACAAAACTACTTTTCTGAAACTTACATACTTTGCTATGACTGCCAGACAAGGGATAAAGAAAATGAAAAAAAAAATAGTGTTGTTTTTTTAGGTAGAGAAATGGAAGCAATACCAAGATCTTAAACAGTTTCTCCAATTAGTAACTGTTCATTATAGACATTAAGAGGCATTATTATTTCCTGTTAAGAGCACTGGACTCAGGATCCCCATATTAGGGATGGCAATAGCTATGTCACAAGGTGGAGGGCAGAATCAAGTGAGCTGGTGTGGAGAGGACTTTGAAAAGTATGAAGTACTTTTAGAAGCACTAGTGGTGCTATTACGAATAGAAATAGTACTGTACTCTATCCATTTCATTAATTCAACAGTTAAGGAAAGGTAAAACAAAGAGGAAATATCCATTTAGATATAACTATCCAATTTTGTAAAAATATGTTTTTATTGATTTTTAGAGAGATAGGAAGGGAGAGATAGATACAGAAACATTGAGAGAGAGAAACATCGATCAGCTGCCTCCTGCACAGCCCCCACAGGGGACCCAGTCTGCAATCTGGGCAAGTACCCTGACCAGGAATTGATCCACTGACATCTTGGTGCATGGGTCAGCGCTCAAACCACTCAGCAACACCGGCCAGGCTAACTATTCAATTTTTAATGTCATTTCCATTATCTGGACATGCTTTAACTCCTGCTCCTATCACTAGGCACATACCAAAGTCCTGGAACTATCTAAATATCTTTTTTTGTTGTTCTTTCTACTGCCCTGTAGAAAATGTCATTCCTATGAGTTTGGAATGACATTCCTTTTTGATCACATGCTCACTTATGAGTGTCTGCATACATAACATTTTTCTTGTCATTATTGTTATTACAGAGTGTATGTAACTGTGGCTGATTTTCTTCTCTATTTATAAAAGGCTCTCCAGTATGCCTACTTGTTAAGGAAATTTTCTGTTAATTGGATATTGGAATGGGTGATCATAGTTGTGCCAGGAGTGTTAGACAGTCAAATTGACTACATAAACTTTAAAACATACCAGGAGATATTACACTCATTTCATGAAACACTAGAAAAAAGGAGCCAAAAAGTGTCTGAGATGGCACTCTTTGTTAGTGATATAAGGTTCATGCATTCTCTGGTAAGAGGTGGTAATCTCCTTACATGTGTTCTCAAGTGTATCTAAGTTCCGATCTACTACAGCTTACCTCTTCTTCCTTGGTATCCTGTTGGTGAAAACATTTGCTAGTACTACATTTCATGAGTTTTTATTTTTTTATTGGAACATTAGTCCAGAGGGATTTAGAGCTGTTCAGGATAGAAGCTGCAGCTTCACATTTTGAGAGTTGAGTAGCTTTTCTAAAAATGACTAATTTAATTTCATAGTTGATGTATCTAGCAGAAACCGCTTTTTTGGTGTTATGGTTTGAATACAGATTGGTTTCTTGTGAGTGAAGGCTAATCAGAGGAATAGGAAAGGTACTTACAAGGAGCTTATGAACCACTTAATTCTAAAACTAGATTGTTATAATAATATAAATCTATTTTTGTAACAATTTTTGACTTAGAAAGTTTCATTTATTTTTATCTACATCTCTTAGAGCATATCTATTAGAAATATCTATTTTCTGAAAGTATGTAATAAGAAAGGGAAAAAACCTACTTTTTCTAAAAATCAAAATTTTAGAATGGAGTAATGTAGATTTTTTATTTTTGACAAAATATGAAATTATACAACCTTTATAGAATGTTATAAAAATACGTACAATTTGAATTGAGATTTATATTATGAAATGCTATAAAAAAATCATGTTAAAAATGAAGTTAGCCATTTTGAAGTAAGAAACATCGCGTATATATTTTTTATTGCTCACATTAAGGATTGTCTTTTGAAACTATAATTTAAAATCAATTTGAAATTATAATGTAATTTGTGGACAGGTGACAGTGGTTATTTTAATCCTAATTCACATTAAAATCTGTATTTTAAAAGATGAACCTACTTTTCCATTTAGGGAAAAAGTAATTTTACTATTCTAATATTGTTATTTCAGAACGTTTGACAGTAGAGCAACTTACTGTAAATTCTCATTTTTGATAGGAGTCATTTTGTTTCCAATGGGTAGTGGATAAAGAAATCCCACTTATCTCTTTTCTGATTTTAGTTACTTTGTTCTCAGCTTGCCTATTCTCTCTCTCTCTGTGTGTGTGTGTTTCATGGACAAATTTAATGCATTAAGGGGAGAGTTCTTTTTCTAATGTTTTGTGTTGAATTTCTGCCCTGTTTATTCTTGTTCACACCCTGAAATTCAAACTGCCTTCTGCATTCTTTCTCAACAGTCTCTCCTTTTCTCTTCACTTTTTCCTGTCTTGTCGCCTTTCCTTCTTGCTTCTTTGTTGCAGTTATACTTTTTATTTGTCCTAGTGTCACTGTTTTGTATTCTCTCAACATGGTGCTTTCACTTCCTTTACCCATTAAAATAAAGGAATTCCTAGCCACTCCCTTTTCAAGACTTAAAAAAACACACAACCTTTTTCTAGAAGTATTTGGAGAAATTTAGATGCCTGCTCTCAAAGTTTTGCTTTAACTTAAAAGTGGAAAAATTCTTATCTTTTAGAAGAAATATTTGTGATAGTACATCTATTATATATCATGGGTCACTGTCTCTTTTTTTTTATTGTATAAAGTTTTACATATGTCTTAGGGTCACTATCTCTTGATGGCACTGTCAACATTGAACAGATAATATATAATTCATAAAATATTAACACATGCATATTATTCAAATAAAGTAATGATGCTCATCATTAGATTTAGCAAAACAGCTGCATTTTGAGTTTTTTTCTAAAAACAGGATTATTTAATTTGCCAAATTAAATAATGTTTAGTGAAAATGTTAATTTGACAATAAATCACAGTTTTAAATGCCAAATGCCCCAGCTTAATGTTGTTTAGGAAGTTGTTTAGAGAATACAAAGTGTGGCTTACTGTTGCTGTATGTCTAGCTTCACAGATGAAGCGTGGTGCCTGGTATTAATGGGGTTAAAGGACCCCCAGTGCTGGAACTGTGCTGTGGATTACACCTACACTGCTCAGAGTCCCCCACCCCCCTTTGCCCATATTAGCAATCTGCTTTTGTACTTTGACATCCAGGATTTCCCTAGTGAATTTTGTCACAGAAAAAAGAGAATCATCAATATCACAGTTAAACTTGACTTTCAAAGCTAATAGTATCTCATTTGGGGGCTCAAATTTAATAAATTTTCTTTGATTCTGGGTGAGTTTTTAAACATCAAACAATGAATTGGCCTGGGTGCAGTAAAATATTTAGATCTATTGACTATGGTTCAGAAGGGTAGAAGGCAAAACACCAGTGGTTTGATGTTGATAAATTCTCAGTACCTTAATCCACATTAATGTTTTCTTTTATCTGAGTGCACATTGGTGACAAAAAGAAAAGCACGAGAAGGCATCCATACATATAAAATATAAACCTAAGGCAAATATATTTTTAAAATATGATTTATTCTGTTACATTAAGTAAGTGCAATAGCATTCTCATTCTGACTGAAGACTGGAGAATGTTTGTTATGGATAAAAATATATTCTGAATTGGGACTGTAGTGTGCATATAGTCCTCACACTGTTATAAAAGTTGCCTTATAGTGTATACTTCACAGCATACACTTTGACAGAAGTTCTTCAGATAAGCTTGGCAGAATAAGGGTTTTTATACCCATCGGTTAGCATGAACAATTAAAGGTGTCATCATATGTTTGTGTATTTGCTGGTTTAAGGAAACTCTACAAAGTATGATAAGTCATTTATAAAATAAGAAGTGATTCAATAGTTTTATAAGCTGCTCACATAGAATGGGAAAATGAAGGACAGGTTTTCTATCATATTCAGTGTGGGGCAAAAGTAGGTTTACAGTTATTCGTATGGAAAATAATATAATAATTAATAAATAATAATATAATAAATTTGTTTCATGTGCTCACAACTGTAAACCTACTTTTGCCCCACTCTGTATTGCCAAGTTGCATTTGAAGTTGCTCAGGTAAAAGTAGAGATTAAATACATTTACTAGTATCTGAGCAATTAAAGTTATTTGTATAGTTCTCCCCATTTTTACCTTTGCTAAAAAGGTCATAAAAACTCTTTTTATGCTGTGACTCTAAGCTAGTTGTATAACATTTATCAAGTATATGGTAGCATAGAGATAAAATTTTAAAACTAATTCAGGCATAAGGAAAGTTAGAAAATTTGCCTACATATGAAAACTCCTACCATTAATCTATAAGACTAAAATTGAGAGCTTACTGATCTTAAAAGTACATTAAACTGTGGAATTCTTAAGGCTTTTACTAAGTTTGGAAATTAAAAGTGAAAATTATCTGTTTCTGAATGTTTTCTTATATCTAGTATTTGTATTATATAGAGAGTATTTTCTCATTTGTCCAGAAGGTGGCAGTGTAATATCAACTGCATGTGATTCCTATACTGACCAGAGATTTTGTATTTCTCCTGTGAAATGTTTGTATTGTTACCTTTCTGAACACTTAAAATGCAGTACAAATTCTACTGATTCTATCCATTACCTTACTTAGAAGTTGCATGATTGAGTTGGTTTATATATATTTAATTGATGACACTCAAGTTTATAAGAGTAAAAAAGGCAAACAAAACTCTTACTGGTATATTTTTAAGTATCCTTGTTTGTTGAGTGTATTTGTTTTTATTCCAGGGTACATAGTATTGAATTTTTTTTTCAAAGACTAATACCTAATAATTATCTTGTCCAATATATATCAGTTAATACCAGTTAAATTAAACATGTTATTAAGAAAGTGATAATGATTAGGAGATTACTGTTTGTTTTTGATTTTGTGGATTTCCCTCCCTTCTTTCCTCTTTCTTTTCAGGGAGGAACAGTGAAAAATAATTCAAAACCTCTTGATCAGAAGAGCTCCAGTGACTCTTCTTCCCTCCCTCATTTCAAGCAGGAGGATGCTTTTTCTTCTTAACATTCTCCCCCAGCACTCTGAATTAGAGATTTATTTGCAACGAAAAATCAATTAGTCCTAAATTTATTCATGGATTTCAGGTCCAGCGATCAATGCAAGTCCACTCAGTGGGCTCAAGGGGACCCAGTTCATCCCAGTTAATGTGTCTGAAGGGGAATTACCATTGATGCTGTTTTTTTCCCTTTAGGTCAGAGATCAGATCTCGCTGTCACGGACTGCGGCAAGTAGGAATGACTTCACCCTGCAGCTACCCAAACTGCACCTGGAGACCTTTGCAATGGAGGGGCTCAAGGGCGGGCCAGAGGTTGTAGCGTGCCAGGTTAGAGTCTAAATAACATTGTTTGCTACCGAGACGTGTAGAAAAATAAAATGTAGTAACTGGACAGAATGAAAACCTCAAAGTATTGTGAATAACATAATGGAGATGCAAATAATTTTTCTTCTATCATGTAACACTATATTTCTTTCTTTAAAGTCTTGATCCAGCCTGTTAAATAATCCCAAAAAGTATTTTTTTTTTTACCAAGGAGAATATGTCTTTTATAGCTAAGTAAGTTTAAAAAATTACTTTTTTTTTTTAATCAGCAGAGGACAATAAGATGCTAGGCTGTTATCTTCTTAAGCTAATCTCAATTTGTAGCTCTTGCTGTTTTAAAATAAATCACTTTAGATAAAATTATCAGGAGAGATATTTGAAAATTTTCAATGTTAATTCCAAAGTATATCCAACATTTCTTACATGGGGATTTATTTAATTTCAGCAAGTCTAGAACTGTGCTTGGCAACATAGAGTATTTTGCCCTTTAATGTTTAGTTTTAATGAACATTATATGTGCAAACTGGGTTATTTCATTTATGAAACTCAAAGCACCAAATCATAAAACCTCAAATAATTTTAAGAAAAAACTGAATAAAGAAAATTATTTTCAAAAACATAATTCTTTTCAGATGTTGCATGTATCTTTCTATTCTAGGTTACTATTGTGTCATTTTATTACTTAGGTCTAAAGTTTTTTTTAATGAGACAAAACAAAATTTAATATTTGCTTTATTCTCCTTAAAATATCTAGTGCCTTTATTAGAAAAATGTATGAACATTATCCAAACCATAGGGAGCCTGATGTATCAAAAGAGGTAGTCCTTGTTTAAAAGCATTCTTGGTTTTTAAATTTTATTTAAAAGACAAATATCTTAAAACAGTCTGTGTTTCACATTTTGAGGTTTGAAATAAACTTTCATTCTTCAGTTTATGGCCCTGTGAAATTTTAATTTTGTACAAAATTAGTGTCAGTCCAAGTGGTGATATGTTAATTTTTTCCTACATGTTCCATACCCTAATTTAATTTGTTACTAATACTCAGATCAGAACTTTACAAAGAAAAAATAAGCACCAGTTGTTTCTTTCATTAGATTGTCGATCAGTATTTTTAAATATATGTAATTATAAAACTAAGCATAAAATATTTTTATTTCCAGGTATAGGCTACAATACTGTACCATTACTTAATACAAAATTAAGAAGTGCATTTTAAATTTGACTATCATTATTTATGAATTCATTGTAACCCCGAGCACAGTATGATTTGAGATTTTTCTAGTGGTTGTAAAATAATCCTTTACTTGGCTGTCTTGATTCAGACACTCATAAGGTTTAATACTTTTCATAATTCACAAATAAAGACTTCCCCCAAACTCTGGATTTGGGTGATTTGGAAAGAGATTGATGCCTTGGGATGCTATTTTTGGGGCAAACCATGAACGCTCTGTGGTTTTGACATTTGTGAATAGCAAGAAGGAAATGTATAGACCCATATGTTAAACTGATTTTTTCCAAGTTCTAATAAAAATAGTTAGGCACGTTACCATATACCTAAACACTTGGGTGAGTTTTGCATTGCCATGCTGTATTATACATTACAGTTTAGTAATAATATATTTTGGTTTAGTATTCCACACGGAGAAGAGCACATGATTTGGGCCATAATAGTGTTTTACACATACACACAGACACCCACACATGCCCTCACACATGTAGATGGTGATATGCGTTGAATACTTTGAGAAGAAAAGCACAATGTTAACTGATGACCTTAATTGTAGTAATAGTACCATTTCAGTGAGCATGTATTATGCACCAGGTATCATGCTTAGCTCTTTAAATACATGATTTCATGTAATTCTCAGAATGAAGCTGTCAAGTGGATGGCATTATCTCCATTTTAGAGTTTAGGGAGCTCTCCTAAGACCAACAGCAAGTAAACAGCAGAGCCTTAACTGATAAAATCTGACACTAAGAAATCTAGACACCTGTGTTAAATGGAAAGCGTGAAATCTTTTAAATCTATAGTGGAGTTTTTCTTACATTGACAAAAATGTTCATTCTGTATCTTTGTATGATGTAGGTCATAGTTTATGCTGTACTGTAGACAAATTCAAGATAAAAGATTTTGTTTTCATTTGACAGGCTAATATTATGGAACTCTATACCTTTTTACAGCATATAAATATGTATATTTATGCCAAGTGTGGCTGCATATTCAGGAATTAGCGTTTGTTTAGTTTTGCACTCAGTGCTGGTGGAGTGGAGTATTCAGTGAGTGCACGCGCTTTGGTTATGATGAAGAGGAGGGCATCGCTCTGCAGGTTGTGGTAGTGATGGACCAATTGGCCAACCTGCACAGCCATCATTCAGAGCGGTGGGTGCTGAAGTTTTCCTAGACAGCCCTGTGTGTCTTTTCCAACAGGGCAAGCTTCATTATGGGGATAATTCTGTACACAAGGAAGACCAGTGAGCACGATTGAGAGACGAAGAGGATGAGGGGTTTACCTTTTCTTTTTGGACACAGAAGAACATGTGACTGATGCTCTCCTTCAGGAGAAAATTCAGTTCAAGTGGTCTCTGATCTGCTAGCTTTTAGCCTCAGTTTCCTTCTCTGTAAAAAAAAGTTTTATGCTACCCATTTCTCAGGCGTGTAGTAGGATTGAATGAGGCAATGCATGTAAACAGGAGCACAGTGCATCACACAAGGAAAGCAGGCAAGGCATGGTGCCTGTTCTTGGTGCAGCCGTCCTGGGACCCCTGCAAAGATAAAACAAGCAATAGTCGCTTGTTTCCATTACTCTGAAGGGGCATGTGGTGTGTTTTATTTTGAGAAATCCTTATCTAGGATCTTTCTCTAGATCTTTCCATTTGGTTCTTTTAGTCTCTCTTGTTTCTTCAAAAGCTTGAAATTATTTTGATCAAGATCAGTGTTACTTCCCTACTTACTTTTCCGTGTTACTTGATGTTCCATTGAGGCTATAGTGCCACTAAAACGCTTTGCCTAAGCTTCTATGGCAAGTTTAGAACTATTGTATCTGTGCTCTTATCTCCGAGATAACAGCATATCCATCTGCCAGAGTCCTGGGGAAAAGTGTAGTGTGAATGCCGAGGACTTCATAATAGAAATATTTTGCCATACTGTATAAAGATAATAACCTGTTACTCGTTATCTTATACTTTGAATTTTGTGTTTTCTAAAGGACTGTTATCTAATAATTTAATATCGGGAAAATATTAGCAGGCATGCAATAAATGCTTGTGTCTCCATCCTCATTCAATAAGAAGCCAGGAACAATATCAGTAGCTAACATTTGTTGGGTGCTTATTCTGTACCAGGTACTGTGCTAAGCACCTTACATATACTGTCTCATTTAATACCTGCAACAACCTTATGCGTAGTAGGTGCTCTGCTTTTATCCATTTCATAAAGAAAGAAGCTCAGTTTATTGAGATGAAGTAAATTGCTAAAGGTCACATATCCAGTGAGTAGGGTAACTGGTCCATTCATGCTTTTAATCATGCCTTTCTGCCTTTTGTAAACCATTGCTTAGGCTTACTGTTTTGTGTGTGTGTGTGTTTTTGGTGTGTGTGTGTGTGTGTGTGTGTGTGTGTGTGTGTGTGTGTGAGAGGGGAGGGGAAGAAGGGAGAGAGAGAGTGAGAGAGACGGGGGGGTGGGGGAAGGGAGGGAGAGTGTGAACATGGCTGAGAGGGAAAGAATAAAGGCAGGGTCTGTCTGTAGAGTACAATTTCATTTGTGTGGAAATAGTGGAGAGAATAGGAATCCAAAAGAGGTTAACTGGGAAAGTTACTTAAACTGCTTATTTGGCCTCTTCATCTGTAAAGGGACGATAATAAAGGTTTCTAACTCCGTGTTAGTGTGACTGGCGAGTGAGTGGGTTAGCACATCTGAAGGGCTTAGAATAGTGACAGGTCCATTGTAAACACTCAGTATTTATTTGTTAGCTGTCCCCTCCCGTGGAAGCTCCGCAGGCCGGGACATGGTGTGCTCCCTGCCACGTCCTCCGAGCTGGGCGCTGTGCGGGCAGGAGGCCCCAGCAGGTGCGGGGAGGAATACTTGATTTCAGACGCTGGGCAGGTTGGCGCGGGAAGCTGCTTTGCCCCAGTCGAGAGACTTGATACCAGTTTTTACTTCTGGGCCCATTCATTTAAAAAGAAAAAGCTCCCCGAACCATCTCATAAAAGGCGTTAAAGGCTTAGTGCATAATAACTCTACCTCTGGAAATAACACTTTACAAATATGTGTTTATAAACACTTCATTAGAAAGGCTTCATTGTGAAACCACTTATTTATGAAGATTCTAAACAACAGAGTCTTCACCATAATAAATACAGTAATCCCTTAATCACCTCTAACCCACCATGTCATTATACAGTCCTTATTTGGTATGGCTTTTTGTTGTTGTTGTTATGGGTTATACCCATGACTTTAGGGATACCATAGTGTTTTACACTTATACTTATTTTCCAGGCATAGAAATTACTTCCAGCTATTTTGTTGTATTTATAAAGTTAAACCATAAAGAGCATCTTGAAGGGAATTTTGTTCTTATTTTTTTATGTGTAGAAGAAAGAAATAATTATCTGTTCCTAAACTGTCGGGGAATAAAAATATCAAGACTCTTGGTAATTTTTTACATGTGTTGTCTGCTACTTAGTGCAGCAGTCTTCTAATTGCTGTACAAGAAATTTCTCCTTTTCTAGCATAGTTAGAAATTACAGAGATGCTGCACTTTCTACTTGAAAGATTGTGTTCTTTAGATATTTTCTCCTTCATGTTATCTCAACAATATAAGTGAATTTCCAGGTACCTGATTATTTTTTAAAACGGGAAAATCAGCCATTTTGAATGGAAATCTTGCTAAATATGTCAAATGCTATTTTTTAAATAAAAAGAATATATACTGAAATTAAAATTTTATTATGCTGGTTCATTATTATAGATATAAACTATAATAATACAACAGTAGTATAAAGTGCTCAGCTGTATAATGGCATTTGCCTTTAAACACTACAACTTCAGCCCTGGCCGGTGGCTCAGTTGGTTAGAGATTGTCCTGTACACCAACGAGTTGGGAGTTCGATTCCCGGTCAGGGCACATACCTAGCTGTCGGTTTTGGTTGATCTTTTTCTCTCTCTTTCTCTCTCCTTTTCTCTCTCTAAACATAACCTTGGGTGAGGATTAAGACACACATGTGACCACTACAACTTCATAGAAATGTTGCTAATACTGAAAATTAACTTTTAAAAAATTATGAAAGTTATACATGATCATGACAATAAGAAATTAGACTCTTAAAGCATAGAAGAAAATTTAAGATCATTTAATATTCTGCCATTCAGAGATAGCTGGTGTTAATATTTTGGTATATGCTCTTGTAGTTAGTATAGTTATTTTTTAGTCACAAATGCAAACACGTGTACATATCATTTAAATTAATATGTCTACCTATATTTAAACAATAACTGGGCCACACTGTTTTGTAAACCTTTTTTAAATGTAATAGAATATCATGGGTGTTTTTCTTGTCAGTAAATATAGATTTACCTCATTGTGCTATAAATTCTAAAATGAAAATATCTTTTAAAGTAAAAGTGAAGTGATTAGAATTGGGTTATAGAATCAAACAGGATGTTGAAATGCTACCTTCTTCAAAGGTTGGAAAGTACTTCCCCAGAAAAGAGTGTTTGTTCGGGAAACACAATTAGCTGGAAAAGTCATATAGTTTATCTGAGAATAAATTTATTTTGATGGGAAAATGCCATCCGTTGTCTTATAGAGCTGCTTATAGCTGTAGTCTACAATTCCAAATATATAAATTGTACCAGTGAAGAATCTAAATGTCCTAAGTTTGAGGCCTACTTTGAGGATGAATATAAGAATTAGTGTGTTGCCCTGACCGGTGTCTCAGTGGTTAGAGCATCAGCCTGGGAACCGAAGAGTCTTGGCTTCAGTTCCCAGCCCCAGTGGGGCATGTGCACAGGAGGCAACCAATCAATATATCTCTCTCAGATCGATGTTTCTCTCCCCCTTCCTCCATTCCACTCTTTCTAAAAAATCAATGGAAAGAATATCCTGGGGTGAGGATTAACAGCAACAAAAAAAGAATTAGTGTGTTATTTGTTTGTTTATTTATTTATTTATTTATTTTTCTGTTGACACTAGGAAGAGAAAACAATGTTTTCTGATGTAATATTGTTAGAAAGACATTTTTATTTGCCAGTTAAAATTTTGGAATTCTTCTCTGAAGATTTCCTAATGCACAAGCATATATTGTTTCTTCAAAATTTCCTGGTAACAGAGCTGTAAGCAAGGCGAAATGAAACGAAATATCGTGTGAATCAAGATGTTAGTGTGTACAGAAGAACTGGTTTTAAGGATGTGTTGCTAATTGGGATAATAATTATTATCCAGTTAAACAGTAGCATTCAAAGATTGGTTATAGTCATGGTGAGTTATGCCTTCTGGTCTTCAATCTGTATCTTCTCCTGATATTTTCTATGAACAGGAAGACTTTTCGGGAGACCTGGCCTAGCAGGTCAGTCATTCGAGCAGTTTTGGTATCAACACCCTCCTTCCTGCTTTCTTTTCTTCCTCTCCCTATTTGCTTTGCACTTTTTTTTTAATTTGGTGGTGGCGACGGTGATTGGGCACTGGGGGAAGCCTATTTAAGTATAAGTGTAACCCTATTTGATAACACCTTTTAATGCTTATTATTGAGAGATGGAGGCCTGTGAGCACTTGAACTTTCAAGTGCTGCAACAGAATTGCTATTCATTTCAGCTACTTGGACAAAAAACAGTGTTTGATGGACTGCCTAGGTGAAGACCTGGAAAAGGAAGGGTTATCTACAAATTGAGTGAGTTTATTATGGCTTAGTGATTTGCTGATTGATTTCATTTGCTGTCAGTTAAGGCTCTCTTAATGTCAGTTTTCTTTGCATAATGCCTTGAAATAAAGACTAATGAAGTTCTTCAGATTGATGCCGCTTATATAAACTGACCCTGATTTGCCCTTATTCCACATGACAATTTAAGTGACAGCAGTTAGGGGAAAATACAGCAGATAATATGCAACTTAAGGATTAAGGGAAATGCAGTAAATCTTTCAGTCTAAAACTAGGTGCAAGAGTAATTTCTTGTAATTCTACAGATGCCTTAAATTTTATTAAACAGACCATTATTACTCTCACATGTGTGTATGTACTAGTATATATAACATATAAAATGTGTATATAATATATACATATATGTAAAATTTACATATATATGTGTATGTGCATATATATGTGTGTGTGTGTGTGTGTGTGTGTGTGTGTGTATATATATATATAGAGAGAGAGAGAGAGAGAGAGAGGGAGAGAGAGAGAGAGAGAGAGAGAGGTGGGGTGGGACTGGATTGAAAAAGAGAACTGAAAATGACCCTAAACCTTTTCAAATGATAGTAAATCTTCCTCTCCCCACTCATTTCAACTTGGCATTGTCAGAATCACAGTTTAAAAATATTTTATTTAAGGTTGCATAAATGCTGCATGTGAAGTAACCAATGAAAGGTAGAGTGAGTAATTTTGAAGCTTTAAATGCTTTTCACTTTCAGAGCCTTCTATTAATAGTAGTAGTAGCTTCCCCTACCGCCCCCGCCCCCTTTTTTTTCAATGGGCAAAAATATAGTACTTGCCGGTGGTCTTGTTCCAGCAATCTGGAAAGGGCTGTGCGTAAATTAAATAAGAGTCCAGAGATGAAACATAATTTTGAAAGGCATTATAGGAAGTCAGAGAAGACTTAGCTAAAGGAACTAAGTTCTCCTCCTCTCAGGACACCTTGCTATTTATTAACACAGTTTGTCCTAAGGCGAGGTAGATATACACATCAAAGGGTCGGTTTCGCATACACAGTCCATTGTCAGAATGGAAGAATTTGCCTATGGCTGTTCAGGTGTTTGGCCAGTAGGAGGCAATACATATAGATTAAGATGCCCTTAGCTGTCTGGCAGCAAGCCATCAATTTATGTATCCTTTTCAGGTTTGGGGAAATGCCTTTTAGCCATTCCCAGATGATTCAGCCCTTGCTGACATGCTGGAACTGGCTTCCGGCAAGTACTGACTAGGAAGAGATATAAATTTTGGGGGGAAGACTAACTTAAGAAGTATCTCACTGAATCTGAGATATTCTGAGACATTCTAAGATATTTTAACTTCTTTTCTGAGTGAGGGCTGTTTAACGCACATTGGGCAGGTAGATTTTCTTCAGTGTTGCAGGACAATGCTTTGTTCGGACTCTGTTTTGTAATGCATATTAATCACAATGAACCTGGCTCGGTATAACTTCCTCAGGCTTCACAGGAGAACCTAGAAAACAGCCCTGAAGTGAAGAAAGCACCTGGATCTGTCTGTTCATGCAGTTGGGGGTTTAGCAAGTTGACATTGAGGAAGTCTTTTATGAGCTTTTTAAAAGACACCCAAGTTCTATATTTGCAAATAAAACTTAAAAAGTCCTCAGACTTTAGGTATCGGGTTGAATGATTATCTGGTAGAAGGGTTTTGTCATACAATTTAAAATCTAAAAGAAGAAACTCCATATCTAAAATTGAGGATGAAATCATGATTAAATTAAAGCATTCAGTTTAACCGTGTGCATTTATTAAATTATGTCTTAGGACAGAGTAGAAAAATAAGTATTTGGGGGACTCAGTGCAGGGTCTTTCACAAAACTCAACAGATAGCAGTTGTGATTATTATTACTGAGATAGAGCGTATGAGTTGAGTAATGCTACGATTCTTTATCAAGTGAAACTATTATTTGAAGTTCTGGGTGTCTCATGTTATCAACACTTTTTTAATTAATGCAAATTAAGAGGTTAAATTTCTTCTTAGCGTTGAACGATGGGTAGCAACAAAATGCTCAGAAAACTGGTGTCTTGGAGGCAAAACCTGAGAAGAACCTATGTCAGGCTCTTCCTAGTCTCAGTTTACTCCCCTCAGTGCGATTATTTAAGTGTTTTGAGGTAGAATGTATTTGATTGGAGAGATCTGTCCCAAATCCCCAGTGTTACTTAGTTTATGGTAAATGCCCCTGTTCCCCAAATCCAAAAAATCCTGAGTTCCCAGGATTCAATCTGGTTCCCAGGTTCAAATCAGGTTTTGCATCAGCTTCCTAAAACAGACTCCACACAAATAAGATGTTAGTGCTTCAATGCCAGCCTTTGTTTTTCTTATCGTGAAGCACATTCAGCTTGTGCGATAGTACTTTTTAGTAAAATTAAAATGTAATGTTTAGTATTTCTTGCTTTTTTTGTTTTGGGTTATGAAGGAATTGTGTAGCAGTTTGTGCCACCTGAAAACTCACAGAGACGTCAACAATTGTGTTATATGTAAATCAGCTATGACTCTAATAGGCTTTATTTGGCTCAAGTCTAATTAATGCAAACTAAAGGCACAATTTTGTCCCATGTGAGTAGAAATCCCCCGAGACATTGTTTTGGGGCCCCTCCTGCTTTGTATCCTGAAAGCAGAATGGGTGGAATTCCTTGACACTTAACCTGCTGATCTTTTTTTTTTACCTGTCCTTCCAATTTGTTCCCATTAGAGAAGGTAATGCAGCCTCCTAAAGGGTCTGGAAAAGCCAGCTTTCCTGGTACCTAGACAGGTGACCTAGGCAAGGAGAACAAGGTCACTTGGGAGTCCAAGGGCCTGGTAGTTGGCACACCTGATTCCTGGTAATCCATAGGAGCCTTTGGACCAGTGTCCTTTGCTTCAAAGTTTTCCACATATTCTAGAGGGAAAATAAAAATGTCATTTGAGAGCATTTAAAGACTAAATGTGAACCAGGAAATTGGTTTGAAAAAAATAAAATGACCAGCTCTCTAGATCATCTAGATTTGGATGTGGCTGACACCATTCAGTGACATACTGAGCACCTACCACGTTCAAGGCACTGTGCTACGCTCTGGAATACAAAGGTGACTCAGAAATCTTTGGGAGGGGGTATGAAACTTAAGAGTGATACGACATGGAAAGCATGGTTGCTGCAGGAGAGGTACAGATACATTTGTTCATGCTGAGACAATCAGGAGAGGCTTCAGAGAGGAGGTGGCGTTTGAGTGGCCTTGAGGTTATGTAGCTAACACTTCCCTTTCCTCTAAGTGTTATTGTCAGACAATAGAGATGGGAAGTATCTGGACTTGAGTCTCAGCCTCTAGTAGCTCATTTAATTCAACCCCCGTTTGCAAATGTGGGGATTCCTCATCTGCAAACGGGGGTTGAACTAAATGATTGGTAGGAACTTTTCAGGTCCCAAAGCTCTGTGATATTGTGAGTAAACTGTGGTCTCTGGGATTTCATGGAAATCTTATTTGTTCCTTCATAATGTGCAAAAAGTAAATTCATTGATTTAGTTGAATATCACAGAGCATCTTAGAACTAATTTGTCCTTAAAACACTATAGTAGCAATATTTTTCAGAGATGTACTTTAACATACTTAGTGAATTTTGTTATACAGTAAAGATTATAAGGATTATTGAAGTAGGTAACCCTGACTGAGACATATAGATTCCCAAACCCATCTGATACATCAGTATCAGAATGGAATCATGGTAATAAAAATTAGCTTTTAATAAATGCATGGCTTATTTTCTCTCTTTATGGATTAGCTTTTCTTTAGTTACTAGAGCCTCGATGCACGAAATTCGTGCAAGAGTAGGCCTTCCTTCCCCCGGCTGCCGGCACCAGCTTCCCTCTGGCACCCGGGACCCGGGCTGGCTTCCCTCTGGCCCTGGCTTTGTTCGGAAGGACATCTGGAATGATGTCCAGAAGGATGTCTGGTCTAATTAGCATATTGCCCTTTTATTATTATAGATAAGAGCAGTAATCATCATCAATCTAGAAGCTGCATTTAGCCTCAGGATTGGCTTGGATTCAATTCCGATTGGAAATAACATATTAGAAAAAGAATTGGTCTTGTTTTTGGCACATTTAAGTTGTATATGCCATGGTTGAGTGGAGGGCAGAAAAAAGTTTAGAGTCTAAACATGATATAAAGAAAACACCTTTTAAAAGTATCTGCCACAAAGTATTCTGCAACACTGCCGAGTACAGTTTCCCACGAGGCTCCTTCTCATACCTGAAAAGCTACTACGTTTACTTCCTTTGAAGTGGTGCCAGTAAAATGTGTGAGTGATGGGATAAGTCAAGCCCAGGGCCATTTCAAATGGCAAAAAGGCAAAATTGAACTTTGATTCTTTTTTTCTTACATAAAATAACATCAACAAAAAACATACCTGAACTATGTACAACATCACATCTATTTTGTCTTCAGTTGTGCTTGACCAAGGAGGTTGTGCATTTGCAACTAAATTTTTTCTTTTAATAACCTAACAGTTTACTATCCTCAACATTGTCACTATCAACACTAAAAAGCATTTCAGTATCTGTGTGCATATTGCATTAAATATCTAGTTACACATCTTAAAATATATTTTTTTTTTGCTAGAGAGGAAAGGATAGGGAAAGAGAGCTAGAAACATTAATGATGAGAGAGACTCATTGATTGGCTGCCTCCTTCATGCCCCACAATGGGGCTTGAGACCACAACTCCAGGCATGTACTCTGATGGGGAATCAAACTGTGACCTCCTGGTTCATGAGTCAATGCTCAACCACTGAGCCACACCAGCCTGGCTAGTTACATATATTTATACCATGCCTAAGTAAATAGGAGTGCACATTCTTCAGTGGGCAGTAGTGGGCCAGGCCAGTCTCTAAGGAAAACAGCAACTCTAGTACTACACACAACCTCCCAGGAGAACTGGGGTAGAAAAATGGGCTGCTCAGGAATGGGAAAACATCTTGTATGGGGGCGTGGGGCCTGGTTCACCAAAATTCTAGTTTTTACATAAAGGAAAGGTCATTTTTCTGCCAGAAAATTTTCCAGATATATGAAAATAAAAGACTTCCCCAATCTTAGTAGGTAAAGTGGAAATGAAATATAACTTCTTGGGATCTCATTCCTTCTATACATATATACAGTATACATGGATTTCATTCAGAGTGTATGTGTCAGATGAACTAACCCTGTGTGGTAGGATTTGGAATATTGCTGTCTTGGTATTTTGCTTCTAATGTCTTTCACTGATGATATCAGATCCTAAGTCAGGCTGTTGAGAGATGCATAAAACATTGTCATTTCACAGTATAAGTTAATTAAATACACTAGAAGTTATTTGCCAAGTTTTCTCTTTTTTCAAAATCTATTACATGGATGATATAGATTTGCTATAATTTGTAAGCTTAATTTTTTCTCATTTAAATAACCTCACGGCCTTTCAAGGTATATTTTTCTAGAATCAAAAGACATTTTGGCATAAATATAGAATATGTAACATATTTGGATAGAATAGAGATTTATTAATTTGTTACAAATATTTATTGAGCCCATTCTACAGAATGAATAAAACCCCTAAGAAAAAAAATCATCTGAAGTTCTTTTACTGGAAGTAAATATTTATTTATATTACATAAGTGAGAATCGGTAGTTCAGAGTCAATGTATAATAATTGAGTTTGAAATCTTTGAAAATCCTGGTTTCACGGCAAAATTACCTTTTTCAGTTAATAGAGAGAGAGCATGGATTAAAATGGACACATATGAATGTTGTGATAGACTACCTGTGCAATTTTATGAAACTTGGAAAATCTAGACTAATTCTGCTGACCTCACTGGGAAATTTTGTATGACACAGCCCACAGCAAACAAAATAAACTTGCAACACATAGAATGAGATTGAGCTTTGGAACTGGGCAGACATAGATTTGAATCCCAGTTCATTCTTTATATGCTAGGTGATCTTGACCAAGGTACTTAGTAGTATCCGTGGGCCTCAGTTTCTGATTCTGTGGAGATAATATGAGTCTTACAGGGTTATTGCTGGAATTAGAAGAATACGCAAAGCTCATAAGGTGGTGTCTGGCACATAGTAACTATTGTTAGAACTGGGGTCTAGGCAAGCCTCAGAGCATGGGAACGATAGAGGAAGTGAGAATACCTTTGGGCAAGGTTGATCAAGCTTAGGTCTTGGTGACTCCCATACTTCACAACTCATTCAGTGATTCCTGGTGGTAGAGTGTGGGCTTCACCTCCCTCCTTGGCACACTTCAGGCAGATGTGCGATGGACTTGGAGTGGAATGTTGAGCTGAGTGCATGTGCCCCTCAGGTTGCATTGACTCCTTTGAGGCTCCAGGCTGTACTATGGCTCCAGAATACCTGGTGTTGCTGTGACAGTCAGTGAGTAAATATAGACTGGTGTTTGTATTGGAAGTACTTTCCCCTGTCAGCTGTCTATATTGCAAATATTTCCCCTCTCTGTAGCTCGTCTTTTAATCTTCGTAACAGGATCTTTTATAGAGTAAAAGTTTTAAATTTTGATGAAGTTCAATTTATTGATTTTTTTTCTTTTATGGATTATGCCTTTCTATCATGTCTCACAACTCTTCATCAAGCCCTAGATGCCAAAGATTTTCTCCACATTGTCTTCTAAAACTTTTCTGATTGTATGTTTTACATTTAAATCTGTGATCATTTTTGTGAGTTATTTTTTGTTAAGGCATGTGATTTAGGTTGTGGCAATCAGAATTCTACAATGGCTCACAAGACCCTTCCCCCGGTGTACTGTGCTCTTGAGGGTAGGCAAGACCAGTAAATATGAGATTATCCTGGATGGGCCAGACCTAATCTGACGAGCCTTCTAAAAGAGAGTGAAGTGTTGGAGAGATGCTCTCCTACAGGCCTGTAAAAAAGCAAATGGCCGTGTTGAGAAGGGAGGGGTCCACTTGGCAAGGACCTGCGGTGGTCTTTAGGAGGTGAGAGTGACCCTCTCTGACAGTCAGCAAGAAAATGGAGACCTTCGTTCTAAAACCTTAAGGAACTAAATTCTACCAACAACTTGGAAGAGAACCCTGAGTCTCAGATGAGCTCCTAGCTCCAGCTGCCACCTTGATTCCTGCCAGGAGAGACCCTGAGCAGAGGACCCAGCTAACCCATGCGAGACCCGTGGAAACTACAAAATTTGTGTTGTTTTAAACATTCCATTTTTGGTGATCTGTTATGCAGCAGTACAGATTTTGGCTTCCTAGAGTGGGGTGATGCTCCTGTGCTTATGTAGATGAGGTTTCTGATGATTGGGGCTTACACCTGCATGTGAGGTGAAGAGGTGGAACACACACACTACCAGGCAGGTGGCTGGTGGATTGCCTTCTGGATGTAGAGGCTCCTGAGGCCCTGCCCTGCTCTTCTGATTCTAGGTTCTTACTCACTGTTTTGGTCTCTGGGGACAAACCCAGCTGTGGCCTCCTCCCTCGGCACCAGGAGGGGAAGAGCTGACTAGCTCAGCTGGCGTCCTCCTCTAGTTAAGTCACCGAGCCACGCAGAGGAGAGCTCTCCAAACCTGTTAATAGCTTACTCTTACTTTTGAGCCAGTAACCCCAATGTTTGTATATTTATTCCTTTAAACTTATATACATGTGTGATTGTTAAACAAGCTCTATAATATAAAACATAGAAAAAACGAAATTTTAAAAGACTTTGGAGAAAAAGATTAGAAAGTTTAATATAAAAACTGTGGAGACAGTAATACGATGGGTGATTGCCAGGGGTTGGGGGAGAGAGGGATGAGTAGGTGGAGCACAGAGGATTTTTAGGGCAGTGAAACTATTTTGTATGATACTTCAGTGGTGGATACATGTCATTATATATTTGTCAAAACCCATAGAATGTACAACACAAAGTGTCAACCCTAATATAATCTGTGAGTTTTGGGTGACATGTCAGTACAGACTCATCAGTTGTAACAGATGCACTACTCTGGTGCAGATGTTGACAGTGGAGGAAGCTCTGGGTGTGTAGGGGCAAGGGGTACGAACTGCTCCATTTTTCTGTGAACCTAGAATTGCTCTGAAAAATAAAGACTATCAAAAGAACTGAATCTATACTAATAAAAGGATAATATGCTAATTAGACTGGACATCTTCCGGACATCCTTCCGGACGTCCTTCTGGACAAAGCCACGGTGGCGGGGACCGAGGCAGAGGTGGTTAGGGGTGACCAGGCCGGCAGGGGAGGGCAGTTAGGGGTGACCAAGCTGGCAGGGGAGGGCAGTTAGGGGTGACCAGGCAGGCAGGCAGAGTAGTTGGGGTGATCAGGCAGGCAGACAGGTGAGCGGTTAGGAGGCAGCACATCTGGATTGCGAGAGGGATGTCTGATGGCTGTTGGACATCCCCTGAGGAGTCCTGGAATGGAGAGGGTGCAGGCCAGGCTGAAGGACCCCCTTCCCCCCGCTCCTGTGCATGAATTTCTAGTATAATATAAAATCTATATATGACATTTATCTCCCCTGTTCCCTCTCCCCCCCATTTTAACTCACTCTGGAGACTGAATATATCCTGTGGGTATGCAAGACAACAACTGCTCCATTTTTTAATAAAGTAAGAAATAAAATTTTTGTCCTGTGGTATGGGTTGGCACTGGTGTCTTCACTTGGTCCATTTTTTAGACATTCATGTTTCTGCAGGTATGTTAAGGGAAAGGTGGAAGGATTTCACCATGCAGAGGGGTCGAGAGAGGCATCTTTACTTTCTGTGTATTTCAATCTGAACTGTTATGTATCCCGTGTGGTTAAAAGAATTGATGGATTAAATTCAAACATAGTGTAATCTTTACAGTACTGTAATTTACAATGACATAAGAAGTAGTTTTTAAAATCTGCTGTATAAGGTTTGCTGTTTTTCTTGTGGAAAGTGCTACAAAGTACTCTTGAACTTGAGTGTCAGTTATGGGATTATCTTTATCAAAAAGAGAAAGGCTCCAAATCCATTGACCTTTTCTTTGATGGCAAGTGGCTACCAAAAGCATCCTATCCAGAAAATATTTAAAAAGCTCTCCCCAAGTAAAACACACTCTGCCACATCAAGGTAAAGTGACATTTGCAGAAAAAACCCTCACTCCTTTGAAGGAGTTTTATGGAGAAAGCATTATGAAAATAGTTGTTTGGAAATAGTTCTAGAACTATAAACTTTTTTCTAAAATTGATCTAAGTCCATAAAAATTTATGTGTATTTCAAAGCAAATTTCATAACCTAATAGGGTGTTTGAATTTTTGTTAAAAATATAAAATATATTTAGTATAAAATATATTTGTTAAAATATAAGAAAACAGGGCATATATCAGTTTAAAGATAAATTTATAGATTCAGGGAAGTTGGATATTTTCTAGCCAAAATTTCAATTAAAATTTCTGTACAATTGATAGGATTAAACCATGGTTGTCATCTAATCTAATAAAAGAGAAACATGCAAATTGACCGCACCTCCGCTATGCCCCAAGCCACGCCCATCAGCCAATCAGAGTGAGCTATATGCAAATTAACCCAACCAAGCTGATGGCGGGCAGCCACGGAGCTGGAGCAAGCAGGAGGCTTGGTTGCCCTGGTGATGGAGGAAGCCAAGCTTCCCGCCTGCCCTGGCCAGCTGTGGCCTCCGCTCAAGGCAACAAAGTTTCAATTATAGAAGATAAATAAATCCCAGATCCAGGCTGGCCAGGCACCCCAGTGGTTGACCCCCACCCTGAAGGAGCTGTGGCCAGCCTGCAAACAGCCCTTAGCCCCTCACCCAGGCTGGCCAGGCACCCCAGTGGGGACCCCCACCCTGAAGGAGCTGTGGCCAGCCTGAAAACAGCCCTTAGCCCCTCACCCAGGCTGGCCAGGCACCCCAGTGGGGACCCCCACCCTTAAGGGGCTGTGGTCAGCCTGCAAACAGCCATCAGCCACTCACCCAGGCTGGCCAGGCACCCCAGCGGGGACCCCCACCCTGAAGAGGGTGTGACCAGCCTGAAAATAGCCATCAGCCCCTCACCCAATCTGGCCAGGCACCCCAGCAGGACCCCCCTCCCTCACCCAGGCTGGCCAGGCACCCCAGTGGGACCCCCACCCTGAAGGGGGTGTGGCCAGTCTGAAAATGGCCCTCAGCCCCTCACCCAGGCTGGCCAGGCACCCCAGTGGGACCCCCATCCTGATCGGGGACACCCTTCAGGGAAAACCAGCCGGGCCCCACCCAGGCACCAGGCCTCTATCCTATATAATAAAAGGGTAATATGCAAATTGACCCTAACAGCAGAACGATGGGAATGACTGGTCACTATGACACACACTGACCACCAGGGGGCAGACGCTCAATGCAGGAGCTGCCCCCTGGTGGTCAGTGCCCTCCCACAGGGGGAGCTCTGCTCAGCCACAAGCTAGGCTGACAGCTGCCAGTACAGTGGTGGTAGTGGGAGCCTCTCCCACCTCCTCAGCAGCGCCTTGGATGTCCAACTGCAGCTTAGGTCTGCTCCCCACTGGCAAGTGGACATCCCCCAAGGGCCCCCGGGCTTCCAGAGGGATATCTGACTGCCAGCTTAGGCCCAATCCCCTGGGGAGTGGGCCTAAGCCAGCAGGTGGTCATCCCCTGAGGGGTCCCAGACTGCAAGAGGGCACAGTCCGGGCTGAAGGACCTCCTCCCCCCCGCCCCGCCCCGAGTGCACAAATCTTTGTGCACCGGGCCTCTAGTAATTTAATAAACACAACCAGTGATACACTTCTGCCATTTGCATCTTACATTCAACCATGTGTTGTGTGAGTGGTGAGGGTGGGGATTCAGAATTAAATAGACAAATTGTTACATCACAAATACAGAACATGAATAATCCAATGAAATTTATTATTCATTTATTTTTGGGTTAATCCTCACATGAGGATAGTTTTCCATTGATTAAGGTAGAGTGGAAGAGGGAGGGAAAGACAGAAACATAATGTGAGAGAAACACATCGATTGGTTGCCTTCTGCACATGCCCTGACCAGAGCACTGGCCAGGGAGGAGCCTGCAACTGAGGTACGTGCCCTTGACTGGAATCAGACCCAGGACCCCCTGGTCCGCAGGCTGACACTCTATCTACTGAGCCAAACTGGCTAGGGCCAATTAAATTTATTAGATTTCATTTTTAGAGGGCTTTCTCATATTAGGGTTAAGAGAATGGCTTTGCATTAGATTTTTAATGATCTGAGCCTTACAATAGTTTTGGAAACAGGCAAAAAAATGACTCTTCTTCCCATTTCATGGGGGAAGGAGATGGAAGCTCAGAGAGATGGCATGGCATTGCCCAACAACATAAAGCTTAGTAAGTGGCAGAGTGAGGATAAAAAAAGAAGTAGGACTGGTGATTCCTGGTCCATTATCTCAGTGGAGAAGATGAATGAATTTGTTAGAGAGGAGAGAGACTTAGCATAGGAAGGAATAGATATGATTTTACAGTTTCTGATTTTTGTATACTATTTAAACCTAGGAAAATATTTTGTGTTAGTCTTAATTATAAGCTTACCTCAAAATTACTCAAAAGAAGGCAAGCTAGGATATGTGACATGCTTCCAAACATAGGTCATACATGCTTAGTTAGTGTTGGGTGATGGAATCCACTTTTTTGTACTCTGTCCTTTCTTTTATGCCCACAGATATGCTTTTGTATCTTCTTTCACCTAAAACAAAGTATGATTAATACTTTATTCGTTAGAGTATTAAGAGTATATTTTCCAAAATATCTTAATTTTTTTCCCATAAGGTATTTTATTTTTAAAAATTATTATTTTTTTAAATATATTTTTATTGATTTCGGAGAGGAAGGGAGAGGGTGAGAGAGATAGAAACATCAATGATGAGAAAAAAATCATTGATCGGCTGCCTCCTGGAGGCCTCCTATTGGGGATCAAGCCCACAACCCAGGCATGTGACCTTGACAGGACTCACCCGGGACCCTTACAGTCCACGGTCCGATGCTCTATCCACTGAGCCAAACCAGCTAAAGCCCTATAAGGTCTTTTATACCAGCCTATGGCTTCAACCTGTGGTTTTTTTAAAATCTCATTTATTCATTTATTCATTCATTCAAACAAGTGCTAACCGTGGGCTGCTATCATCTCTGAAGATACAGAGATGATAAGGCACAATATCTGGCTTCAGGAGCTTCTTCGTCTAGTAAAGATAGACGTAACCAAATGCATTTCTGCTAAAAATACATGCAATAATAGAAGCAAGCATCAGGGGTTCACAGGGAACCTATGTAGAAGATAATACTGCCTTTGGGCTCAAAAGCGGCTCCTTGGAGAGGTGGTGTCTGAGCATGATTTTTGAGGGATAATAAGAATTTTTTTGGCAAAAAGGTGTGACATTTTTTGTTCTTACCTACAAATACTAACCTACTTCTATTTCTTAGACACTGTGTGTGTGTGTGGGTACGTACCTTTGTTACCAAATTATTACTTCATATGAATTGCTCAAATATCAAGTTTCTCAAAGCTTACACAATTTAGACTCTTTAGATTAAGTATAATTTGGAAATTCTTGGACGTTTACCATTGTACTAAGTTGTGACTGTGGCTGGAACATTTTTTTTTCTTGTAAATAATGACATTATATTTGAATATTTCAGAAATGTTTGATTTTACTTTGCTATGTTTGAAATATTTTGAAAGACTTTTAAAAAAAGTGTAATAGTATTCTTGGACTCAAAATTCACTTCAGGTTGCTTTAGAAGAAAAAGTCTATAAAATATGATTAATCTGTAATACGGAGGTCCAACAATTCCCCAAATATTATACTATTTAGATGAGAGAAAAAGTTACCAGCACTTGCATGTGTTTCTTACTTTATTATATATAGTATAATGCAAGGGCACTTCTCTATTATATGAATGAATGTAATTATGCTTTTTTTTTTAACAATATAGGAATGTCATTTACTCTTAAAAATCACAGGATCATCTTAGTTCCTTTTGTTTAAAAACACTTGTTTGTAAGGTAGATTGAAATGTTTTTATTAATTTAGCTCATTTTGAAATATTTTGCTTACATATCCATCTGTTGTGTGCCTTAAGATTGAAATGTGGGTCAAATTACAACTTGAATTTAGCTTTACAAAGAAAATAAGTGTGCCATCTTTAAGAACTGCATTCTAAATTTTAAGCACAATAGATCAAAGTACATCTTATTTAAATAAATAGTCTGGAAAAGAAGTCTCAATTATTTTTCCCCCAAACTGTCTTAAAATAGTCACTGTTCTCAATATAAAATGTGAGGTGTAGCTTTATTTTTTTAAAGAAAGATGAAAAGTAGTTTGTTTAACAATTTTAATGATTTTGCTTTCAAATTATGGAAATTCTTCTTTGGGGACAGCTCTGTTTGACTTGTATGTGACATTATTTTTATTTCTTTAGGCTATGATTAAAAGCTTCATGGATGTCTACCAGCTTGCAAGCACCAGAATTGCAACCTTAGAGAAGGAAATGACATCTCATCGAAGTCACATTGCAACCTTGAAATCAGAACTTCACACAGCTTGTTTACGTGAAAATGAAAGTTTACAATCAGTAAGTCCTACAAAATTGTCTTCTTTTTTTCCCCTATAATTTCTTTATTGATTAAGTTATTACATATGTGTCCTTATCCCCACTTGTCTTCTTCTTTGGATCTTGGGTCACATCTGCATTCATGTATTCATTGCTTTTAAGATAACTTGCCAATACATAGTATTTAGGGTAAATGATCAATCAAGCACTATAAAATTATTAGTGTGTAGAAAATTATGAAGGAAGAAAAGCAATTTATTTCCATTGTATCATGTATAAAGATGTACATATTATTATCAATGCTAAAGCACTACATCAAGATTCCTTTGTGTTTGGCAGTGCAGCTGACAGTTGGATTTGGCAGTGTGCATAGTGAAAGCTTACAACTGTCTGAAGATTCAGTGTGTCCCATTAAGACAGAATATTATTAATTATGCGTATAACCAAAATGGTAATTAGAACATGTGATTATTCTCTGTAGAAAACGAGACATCCATAATACATGCCTAGCTAAAATTCATGTTGTGATTCATCTATATGATTAAAATTCAGTTCCAGCAGTCATTTTATGTTTTAAAATTTTAGCCCATGATGAAATTTGGGCTCATTTAAAACTAAACAAAATTTCCTACATTTGAAATATGTGTTTGGAGAATATAAAAAAATGAATGCTTGTGAAATAAGGGAATGAAATAAACATTTAAACTTTTTTCTCAAAAGGCAGATATATCAACAGTGATAGATAACCAAAACCCTTTTTGGTTTGATTAGAATAAATCAGGGTAACTTGTAAGTAAAAACAGTGTCAATCTGCCATTCAGCTGTTGACCCATTTCATTTCAACAGAAAAAGAGTTTAGCATTAAAGCAAATGGATGCACAGCTAGGTTTTGGTTCTTCAGCTCCTTGAGGGTCTTAGCTCAAATGTCAGCATCCCAATAAAGCCTTGAAGATCATGGGTATTTATAACTGCAACCACCAGTCTTCCCTCCCCCCATACTCTATCTCACTCTTGCCCTAGCTCACCTATCTACCTTCCATCTTCCTTGATTTAAATTTTTCACTATAGCACTTATCATCAGTTGACATGTAGTATATTTTATTTATTTGCTTTATTACCTATTTGCTCCCTAACCTCAGTACAATATAAGTTCCATAAAGATAAGCAATTTTGGGTGTTTTCCTCACTGCTGTGAAGTCACTCTAGTGCCAAGAACAGTTTGGCCCACAGTAGGTGATCAACAAATATTTATTGGCTGAAAAATACTGGTAATGTAGCCACTAAATAAACAAACCTGCTATTTGGGACCTGAGATATGAGTTTAATTGGGTTCAGTTTTTAAAGTGACTTTCTTGATGAAACAGTAGTAATTTTAACATCCACCAAGAGAAATTAAAATGAAGAGGAAACTTAAACATTTTTTAAAATAAATATTTGGAATTTATTCTAACCTTTCTCTGAAACATACATTTTTTTCCCTGCTAACTCTCTGACCTCCTTGGTTAATATTATATTATACTGTTGGGGTTAAAGCCTTTTCAGGGTCCGTGATGTTTGTGCTAATATCTGAAGACTGGAGAGGAGTGATCTGGGGGTGGAAGAGAGTAGTGTTCCAGACCAGGAGGAGGGGAGTGGGAGCGTCTACAAGGACTCTGTGATGGGAAGAAGAAACTGAGAAAGACTAGTGTGGCTGGAATAAAGAGAACAAAGGCAAGAGTGTCTGTGATAAGGAGGGGCTAGAGAAGGGAAAGGTCAGACTTTGTTGTCTTTGTTTTAAGAGCAAAGGAAAAGTCATTGTAAAACTTTAAAGAAGGAGTGATGTGCTCAGATTTGATTTTTTAAAAAGATCACTTTGGCCCTGGTATGAAGAAACAATTGGATGGGAAGAACATGAGCAGGGGTGTGTCAGACAATTTTAGGATTTTTGCTTTTGGAAATAGATCAATGATCTTATTTACTAAGAGAAAAGCAATGCAACAGGAGGGAATATTGTTGGTTTAAGTATGTTGATTTTGAGGAACTTTTGAGACATCAAACTGGGGATGTCAAGAAGGCTGCTTGCTGTGGAATTCAAGCAAGATGCCACATGGATATATAAATTTTAAGTCATTGTCATATGGGTGGGACTTGCAGCTGTTAGCAAGAATGAGACGATATAGAGACAGTTTATGAAGTAAGAAGAGAAAAGGGCCCCAGAATGAAACTTGAAAACTCCAGCATATAGTGCTTGAGTAGAAGAGGATGAAGCTGCAAAGGAGGCTATGAAGAGGTAAGAAGACTATACAGTGGAATACTATGCAGCTGTAAAAAAGAAAGAACTCTTACAATTTGCAACAGCATGGATGGACCTAGAGAGCAATATGCTAACTAAGCGAAATAAGTCAGTCAGAGAAAGATAAGTATCATATGATCTCACGCATATGTGGAATATAATGAACAACATAAACCAATGAACAAAAATAGACCCAGAAACATGGAAACATCAAACAAACTGTCAAACCTCAGAGGGAAGGCAGGGGAGGGTTGGGGTGGGGGAAGAGATCAACCAGTGAACTCATATGCGTATATGCATAGCCCATAGACACAGACAATAGGGTCTTGAAGGCCTGGGGAGTGGAGGAAGGTGGGAGAGGTCAATGGGGGAAAGAGGGGACATATGTAATACTCTCAACAATAAAGATTTTTTTAAAAGCAATTCCTCACCCCACTGATGTTATATTTCAAATCTGTAATATCAGAAATCCAGTAAATGCCTTAAACAGTTGAGTTAAATATTACAGTGGACTTTTTAATATGCTGCACTGATGTAGCAAGAGTATTAAATGTATTCAATCATGAATGATTCTTTGATTATCATACACCTCAACTGCTCTGTTATGTATTGACCACAAGAAGAATAAAAATAACTTAAAATGGAAAAAAAAGAGCTAAGAAGAAACTCCAGAATGTATGTACGATGCCATGAGATTGGAGTATTTTAAGAAGAGTGATGTGTCAATTGTCTAATATACTGTTGAAGATCAAATGAAAGGAGGATTGAAAATGGCCTTTCAGTTTAATATATGGAGACCTTTGGTAACCTTAGCAAAGACTCTTTCAATAAGAGGTGGACAAGTAAGTGGAAGTTGACCAAAAACCCACTGAATTTAACCAAGTATCTCATGGATTTAGCTGTTAAGTGTGAGATGTAGGAATGGTGTGTTCAGAGGATTCAGGGAACTCAGTTTAAAGATGGGAGTGACTTCGCATTTTCAATATCTTAAATTTAGATCTCCAGAAATATGGTTTTGGCCCTGATCACTGTACTGTCCATTTTAATAATTACCCATTTTCAGTTATTATCTTTTCACATTCCAGCTTTCTTTTGACTAGTGTTTGTATAATATATATTTTTCCATTCTTTTCTTTAATTTATGTTTTATATTTACAGTGGGTCTTTTTTTTTTTTTTTAAGAGAGGCAGGGAGGAGGGAGAGAGAGAGAGAAACATCAATTGGTTGCCTCCCTCACATACTTTGGCCAGGATTGAACCTGCAACCAAAGTACGTGCGTACCTTTAACCATGAATCTGACCCATGACCCTTTGGTTTGAGGGCCAATGCTCCAACCACTGAGCAGTCCAGCTAGAGCTTAGTGGATCTCTTATAGAAAGGTACAGTTTGGCTTTGTTTTATTGTTCTATTTGACATCATAGGATTTTAATTGGGTTGGTAGGCCATTTACATTAATATAATTATTGGCATTTTTGTTTTTTTGTCTACATTTTATTTGTTCTGTGGGTTTGAAGGTGATAAGACAATCTCTGCCCTTGTGGATTCATCTTCTAGTAAGGGAAGCAATCATATAAGCAGTCATAAAAATAGGCTTGTATAAAGTCTTCGGGAACATAGATGAGGGAGCAGTTCGTTCTGCATAGCATTGTCAGAAGAAAGTACTGAGAGTATGAAATGTTTGTGGGAGTTTTTGAGAAATGTATAACAAGTTGACATTTTGTTTAGGGGGAAGAACAATCAAATCTTGTTTTATTTTGTTTTGAGGAACAAACCTTATGAATAGTGCATATGTTTACTTAATTAAATTATATAATGAGTTTTCTATATAGTAGAAAAATGTGTTGTTACTTTAGTTCCATTCTCCCTCTCAGTTAAAGACATCTAACTCACCGAAACAGCCTGTACCACTGGAGTCCAAGATTGCTTACCTTCATATGTTCCCAATCTGTTGTACCATCCAGTCCTGCTTTTTACTCTATAATCTGATTTGATTCTACCTCTGACCATTTTGCTTTGGTGTTCTTGTTCGGCCTCTCTAGTACTGTTATTTTGGCCATTCTCAAAATTCCTTTACTGGGCTTCTGATGAACTAGCTTCATCCAGTACCCACCCCCTCCTCTCATTGCCTTCTGCTCTCAACATGACTTGAGAGTCAGGCAGGTCTGGGTGTGCTTTCTGGCACAGTTATTGATCATCCATACAACACTCTAAGCATCAGTGTCTGTATTGGTAACATATGGTTGAAGTTGCCTACACTGCGAGATTGTTATGAGGCCTAAACAAAGACATTGTCTGTAATAATATTAGGAGCTCAATAAATAATAGCTCTCTTCTCTACACACAAAAAATTCTGATAGTTACATATATTTACTACAGCTGAGCTATAGTAAGACATATATGTAACTATGAGGTAATCTTTTTATGAGTAGGCAAAAGAGCTAAAACAACACTTAAATCAGTGCTTTTAGCACATATTAAATACTTCATTAATGTTAGTTGTTGTTATCACTTATTTAATGAACTGAGAACAGTCAGTATATGCTCATTAGTATCTTTTTCAGCCATTTCACTGGATAAAAATAAAAAATAAATATTCAGTAGTAATAAAAAACTTAATATATTGTGATGTTGCAGTGATAGAGAGTGATCATATTGTAGACATGAACTGTTACCTATAAAGACTGTATCCCTTTTTAGGTGACATTTTCACTTTTTTGTTCAGCAACATGTAATGATAATGCTGGAGTTTATCTAAGAATTCCTGTCAGTTGTATACTTGCCAGTACTTTAACATTTTCAGTATGTTGGTCTTTGACCCATTAACTTAGGGCTGCTCTAGAGCTTTTATCTTGAGTAGTAGTAACCAGAAAGGGCTTTTGAGTCCCATACAACCCAGTAGAGAACAGTACAGCAGTCAGAACCAATTACTTGTGGGTGTTTGGATGCCGGCATACCCACAGCTGTGGAGAAACATATGATATTTCAATCTGTGAAACACAGAATGCCAAACCCAAATACTTTGTAGTGAGTTATGATGCTGCAAGCTACAGTATTGCTTTGCCTCATTACTACTGTATGTTTAAGCAGTATGTTTTTAGTTCTGTAGTACTTTATTTATGAGAAAGTAATAAATTACAAATCAGAGGAGCATTTTGGTTAGTATCTTTGCTAGGGAGATATCTTTGTACCATTATGTCAGATTTGATTGTTGTCAGTGGTATTATATTGTTAACAAAGGTGAAAGAATTAGATATTTTGGTTTAGTTTAGATAAAACAAAAAGTAAGATTCCCCGCCCTGGCTGGGTAGCTCAGTTGGTTAGAGCATCGTCCGATACTCCAAAGTGGTGAGTTCTGTTTGATCCCAGGTCAGGGCACAGAATCAACCAATGAATGCATAAATAAATGGAACAGCAAATTGATCCCGCTCTCTCCCTAAAATAAATAAATCAATAAATAAAAATTAAAGAAAAGTAAGATTCCCCTTTCTTTTAAGTTCTCAAATAATATTGTGTCATATTTATTTTTATTACATTTTCTTGAGAGAGGAAGGATTGCTTGTCAGTATTAGTATTGTGTAAAGAAACTGATAGAATTTAAGGTAAGTTGCTTTCATAAACTTTCAAGTGCTTTGTCTCAGTTGATTCCTGATGTTTATTATTGAGGTTTTTAGCCCTTTAAGAAAAATAACTTTTTTTTTTAATGAGTCATAAGCTGACTTAGTTTGTTGAGTGAGGCTGCAGTTTAGTGGTATAAAGTACAGATTATCAAGTCTCACTTACAGGTTTTTAACTAGAACCCAATTAGATTAGAACCTAAGGCCTCTGATTTTTTGTTGTTGCCTGTGAGACTTTTCTATGGGACTGCAATGTGGACTAAGACAAATCTCTACCATCGTGGTACTTTGAGTACAGTGAGAACACAACTATTACACAAATAATTAAAAGAATGATATTCAAGTGGAATCATGGAGTGCTGTGAGAGCATATAACTGGGGGACCTAACAGGCTTAGGGTGGTCTACTTGAGAAATTGAAATCTTAGTTGAGAAAATGAAGATTAAATAGGAACTGACAAGAGAAAGCGTGGAATGCTCAAGGAATGAAAATCTGTCTGTATGTTTGGGGAAGAGAGAATTAGGTGGGGAACTGTTGGAGGGGAGACTGGAGGAGGAGGAGGGGCTAGGTCGGTGTGCCCTACACTCTGTGATTCTCAGCTCTGTGAGGAACTCTGAGATGTTTCTGACAAGTGCATTGCAAACATCTACTCCCTTTGCTTTATTTGTTTACTTTTCTCAAATGCAAATCTTATTTTTTTCCTATTTATCTTCAAAATTCACTGACATGTGCTGCCATAATGACATCTGTTTTACCCATTTGCTTAGATGTTCATTAAATTCTCCCATATTTTTATCATGGCCTCCAGCTCTGGCCTTTGGAGTTAAATAAGGGAAACATGAGAAATCAAAAGGTGGGACAGCCCAGTCAACATGCAGATATTTTCCTTGGTCCTTGACACACCTACCCAGTCATTGTTTGTATCACTTGTTTTTATATCATGTTTTTGTTGTTTTCATATCATGTTTTTGTCATTTTTATATCATGCCTCTGTTGTTGTTATATCCTTTTGTTACTGTTTATTAATAAATTTATATATGATTTTCATATACATTTTACTAATTTCCTTTCATCTCTCACACTTCTATTATAGAGAAAGGGCAAATAGCAATGTTAAAATATATCTGCTAATTAATTCCCTTTTAAAAATATATTTTATTGATTTTTACAGAGAGGAAGGGAGAGGGATAGAGAGTTAGAAACATCGATGAGAGACAAACATCGATCAGCTGCCTCCTGCACACTCCCCACTGGGGATGTGCCCGTAACCAAGGTACATGCCCTTGACCGGAATCGAACCTGGGACCCTTGAGTCCACATGCCGATGCTCTATCCACTGAGCCAAACCAGTTAGGGCAATTAATTCCCTTTTAATGTGCACGAATTTCGTGCACCTGGTACTAGTATTATTTATATAATATATAAACATTTTAAATTAGATATATACATTTATACATAAATATAATATACAGGGTGGGGCAAAAGTAGTTTACAGTTGTGAGTACATGAAACAGTTTATTCTTGTATTATTTATTAATTATTACATTATTTTCCATACGAACAACTGTAAACTTGCATTTGCCCCACCCTGTATTTATATAATTCTATTCTTCAGTGAAGACATATTACAAGGGTGGAGCAAGGAGAGGCCAGGATGAAAATGTCGAACTCTGATCATTGTAATCAGTTGGTAATTAAGTTGTAGGAAATATAGATGGTAATTCAGCATCAATACTTTAATTATTTTCATCAGTTATTCTAGGAGTGGCAGCAACTACTATGCTTCTGAGTGTCCCTCCTGCTTCTTTATCCTTCTCACTAAATTGAGCTCTTTGAGGGCTTTAGTTGCCTGCTGAATTTTCAGAAGTCTCCACTTCAGTTTTCTAGACACCTCAAACTCACTGAGGTCCCAACTGAACATATTATCCAACGTTACCCTTCCCCATTTTTCCAAGTTCTTTGTTCCATACATTCCCTATCTCTGACATAACTATCCCCCTTGCAGCCCATGGGAACCCCTTAACATTTGTTCTACTTTTCCTCTACCATCAATATTTAATCAATTGCTAAGTGGTATTGTTTCTACTACCACAGATTTCTTAGACTCATTCTCTTCTTTCTACTCTTGTGGTCACATTAGGCTTTCCTTGAGGTATAGTATTTTCTTGTTTTTTTTTCAATGAGTTTCCCCATATCTAGATTTTCCCCTTCCACCCTGTCTGCTACTTTAATGCCAGAGTTATCTTTCCAACATATAGATATGGTTAGGCCATAACATGGCTCAACACATTTTTAGCTCTACATTTTCTTCCTGACATTCAGGCATGTTCTGAATCCATCTGTTTTTTTAAGTTCATCTCACAGTTGCCAGAAGAACGCTTTGGTAAGCTCATTTATCACTGTACTTACCTGTCTGAGCACTATGTAGTAGTCCGACTTACATAATCAATTAGTTGTGTATGTATTACCATATTAGGATTCATTAAAAAAATCCATTATAGTGATCTGACTTCAATAAATGCTGGTTGATTAGAATTGAAATTAATTGGAAGAATATTCCTTTAATAATATTTGTTTAAACATAGTTGTTATGGAACATATATATTGCACAAATCATAGTTCCCCCCAAATTTTTCCTACACAAATTTTCTTAAATTAATTCCCATCAAATGATATTTCATATATTTCTCTAGCAATCACTTAATTAGAATGGATATAATAATATACACATTATTATACCAATATAAAATTTTAAGTTAAAGTTTAAAATAATCTACATTAAATATTTTTCTCCTCTGCACTATTTTCCTTAAAAAACAAAGCAAAAAAACCCCAAAACTCCAAAGACAAAAATTATTTATAATAAGAAGAATATTCTTTTCAGCATACAACTTAAATAATTTTAAACTTTGTTAGATTTTTTTCGGACCCCTGCCTCTGTATGTTTACCCACATAGACATAAAATGACCGGTATAATAACTTTTATTCACATGATAGGCACTCTGTAAATGTCTATAACAATTGTATATACAAATTAAAAGTAGTTATGCCCTGGCCTTGCAGAAAGTAAGAGTATGTGAGGTTTATTTCAGAAATAGAAGTCTAATTTACATAAATCAGTAGAAAGCATATTTTCAAAAATGTATTTCCCTGAACATTAACCTCACACAATATACAAAAATTAACTCAAAATGGATCAAAGATCGAACTGTAAGTCCTAAAATTCTTAATAAAAAACCTAGAAATAAATCGTCACAAGCTTGGTTTTGGCCCAGTGGATTCTTATATAAGACACCAAACACATGAGTGACAAAAGAAAAAATAGATTATTTGGACTTTATCAAAATTAAGAACTTTTGTGTATTAAAAAACACCCGATAAAAATGAGAGAAAATATTTATAATCAGTTATCTTATTAGGGTCTAATATGTAAAGAAAACTTATGTCTCAACAACAAAAAGACAATATAACCTAATTTTTAAAATGGGCAAAGAACTTGAATAGATACTTCTCAAAATAAGACAACCAGATGATCTACAGACATGTAGAGATGCTCAACATCATTAGCCAGTATGGAAATGCAAGACAAAACCAAAATAAGATACCACTTCACACCTACTAGGAATGCCATGAAGAAAAAAAAAAGAGAGAGAAAAATAGGGAATGTTTATACTATAGCAGCACTGTTCACAATAGCCAAAAGATCGAAACAACCCAAATGTCCATATATTGTGGCTTAAACAACTGTGGTCTATCCAGACCATGCAATATTACGCAGCCATAAAAGGAGTGAAGTATTGATCCATGTTACAACATGGATGCCCTTTGAAAATTTTATGATAAATGAAAGAAGCCAGACTCAAATGGCCACATATTGTATGATTCCATTTATATGGAATATGCAGAATAGGCATATTCTGCCTCCATAGAGTCAGAAAGCTGGTTAGTTGTTGATGGGGGTGGGGTGGGGCTAAGAATGGAGATTGACTGTTTAATGGGTATGGGATTTCCTTTTTCTTGATGGAAAAGTTCTAGAGCTAAGATAGTTGTGATGGTTGTACAACAGTGTGAATATTGCTGATGCAAATTAATTGTACATTTTAAAGATATTAAACTGGTAAATTTTATGTTGTGTGTTTTTACGACATTAAAAAATATTTCTTTTGGTTCTTGGGTGGTAGGGGATTCGCAGCTATATTGTTGCTTATACAGAATGGCAATCTGCTGTATTAGAAAGTGGCATGACAGAGAATCAGAGAAAACGTGGGTTCTAGAACAATCTTTGTTATCAACTCACCACAAAGCTTTTGGAAATAAATCACACAATCTGCTTGGACTTGTTTTTTTCTGGCTGTAAAATGAAGGGTTTAAACTAGATGAAATCTAAATTCACTTTCAGCTCCAAAATTCTTTGATTGACCTTACAAATACCGATTTTGATTATGTACTTAATTTCTAACCATGTTTTGTTTTGTTCTTGCTTGACTTTACAACAATATGGTTCTGAGTTTATAATAACATAATTATATTTTGAATTTGGTAATATTCAACAACAATAATCCATTTACAAATATATAGGAGTTGAGTTAAATAAATTTCATAATAACTTGTAACTAGTTAGTCAAAAGTCCCCAAAGTAATCTGAAAATGTATTTGTAAGGAGTATTCCCTTTTTTTATGCAAAGATTTTTTTGATATTTAATATGTTAGGAATGTGAACTTTTAACTCGTCAAACTATTGTAACATATTTGAAAATTATAGTAATTTGATTAAAATGCTGCCTATAAGGCAAAAGGTTTAGTTAATAGAATCCATATGTAATTAAAATGCAGAACTAAATGTAATCAGACTCCAGTGACTAGTGCCTTCATATTGATAGTTTTACTATGGCCTCTGGGGTTGAAAGTTTAAATGTTATAGAATGCAACAACACTGCAGAAAACAACTTCACCTGGAAATTTAGCTGTTTTAAAGACATCAATACAGTTGCTTGATAAAATGTGACTATCACAGTCTAGATTTTCATCATTTTAGAAATATCTTCCCCTGGCAGGTGGTTGAAGCACATGCCTGGTGGGCTGGTGGGGAACCACACTCTCCCGCAGTTATATAAACAGCCAGAGCTGAAGGTCCCTTCTAGGAGCCAAGCCATGGCCTTCTTTCTTCCTCCTTTTAAATAACGGAGTTGCTTAATTTGGGTGAATTCAGTTGAATCATATGAAAGTTATAGACACAACACTATGTACCAAGCCACAAAAAAAGTAAAAAAAAATTTCCTGAACTTAAAAAAAATTATTTTCTCTGGACAGTTTTAAGAGTCGACATCCTGTGTTAGAGTTCTCTAATCATCACCAGCACAATTTACAATCAGAACACACAGAGAGCCAGTTTCGACCAGCTCATCTGTTGATCTTGGCAGAGACCCTTCATCTCACTGTGTGCAGCTGCCACTGGGGATTTGGGGGACTCAGCCGAGAGCCAGAGGAGGGTGGGATGGGAGGCTGGTCAAGGCATGAACACATAGGCCTGCTTCATTTCAACGGTTGTGTGTTGCTTAAAAAAAAAAAAGTAGTCTTTTTATTTTACTGCTCCCCCCTTCTTTTTAACCTGAAATTAAACGAGGACCGCTCACGAGCCACTGCGCTCCAGGCATAAGGAATTGTAATGTCTGGCTTCCAGAAACTGTCCCGTCAAAATGTGCTTCTGATTAGGTGGCTTAATTACAGCTGTGAAAACAATGTTGATTTAGGCCTCGAGATTCCAGGGCATGTCAGCCGTTATTAGCTAACCTTGGACTGAATCCACCATTTTAAAACTCGTACCACTAAAGTCACCCAGCTTGACAACTTTTTATGTAGGCAGAAAATTTGCCAGAAGCAACACATTTTTATGCAAAATATTGTTCGATGCACAGTTTCAACCACAGCAGCATGAGTGGCCTTTAAAGAGATAGTTAACCTTGCACTTTATCAAGAACAAGGAAGTTCTGTTTGTAAAAACAGCAAGTTTTGAACAGTATTTTTAAAGAGTTGACTGACATAAGAATTAATTTTAATTCCTTTAATTCAGTTTTATTTCAAGTCTAGCATGTTGGTTTAACCACCCCATTTTATTACACCTAAATTTTCCTGACAGTTTCATTTGCTGTTAGGAAATAAAATTGCAATTTTTTTTCAACATGGGAAATAATGGCTAGTTTTAAAAACATTATGTTTGAAACTTCCCTTGCCTCAAGCTGGTTCAGACACAACCTCAGTTTACTTTTGGAAGGAAACGAACCTCATTAAATAGTTTGAAATATTTTAATATAATATAAGTGTGTTTTTTCATAGTGTGAAAGTTTATTAGACTCATGTATTATACCTGCAGGGGAAGTAAAAGTCTTAATAATTATATGGTTTCAATACTTTGGAATTTTCAATACAATTGTCACTGATATCGTAAATATTATAATTACATATTTAAAGTAGTTCCAGTTCTATTGTATTTAGATGTCTAAAACTCCTCTTATATGCTGTGAATGTTTTTTATTTGTCAATATTTTTAAAAAGTGGATATTAAATAGAAAGCAATACCAAAAGAATAAGGTGGGCAGCTGAAAAATAAACATAAAGAGTCATATAATTCTCATAATAATTTTGGAAGAAACTTTTTCTTGAAAATTCATGATTTATGCCAAACCAAATACCCAAGAGAGAGCTAAATGATTTCTTTAAAATGAAATCTCCCACACCCAAGACATTAAATCCAACAAAGTGGGTGGTCACAGCACATCATTTTCTCCTAGTCGGACTCATTGACCAGTTAACGGACTCACTCTGAACCGTGTGTGGACAAGGGAACTTTTGTTCAAGTTGAATTAAAAGTTAATACATAGGTAATTAATTGTGAGGAACGGATGTGTGAATAGTCGTGTTGATGATATAGGATGTGTGTATGAAGAGAAAGTTGGGCAACTGATTCAGCGTGCTTTAAATTAGTAACCCCATCATCTAAATAGCATCTAATTGCCAGAGACTATAGAGACCTATTACAGCTACATTTATTCCATCTATTAGTTAATGTAATCTGCATATCAGTCTTATAAGAGAAATTTTGTTTCTCCATATTGCATATGAGGCCACTTAGTCCCCGAGAGGATAAGTAATTTGCTCAAGATCGTGCTGTTTGGGAACTAGATTGGAACCCTTGTCTGTGTCCAAAGCCCATGCTCTAACCAAAGATGGAAATAGATACTTTTCTTGGAAAAGTATTCCAGGCTATGAAATAGTAGGGAACATTAAGAATGATGAAGTTTATGTTGACTTACCTTGAGGCTGTTAAGAGATAAGAGCATTTAAACTTGAATAAAAGTTTTATAGTTTTCTGTGCAAAAAAAGCCTTTTTCTTTTTTTTTCAGTAGAAAACGGCCGTGTATGAAGACTGACAAATTCACTGGGTCTATGGTTAAGGCTTTTACCTAGAACAAAAGGACCTTCCTTTTTCCCTTTGAAGCCGCTTTATGCACAGAGAATTGAAAGCGTGCATCCTTCCATGTTACACTGGTTTGAAGATACTGCGTTTGTTCTTAAGATTCTATGTTGGCTTAGAATCTGGGAAGAAATAGCTGTCTTCGCTCCCAGAACTTTGGCTTAGGGCATACTTTGATAGCATCTGAATTCAGCTTATCCTTTTGGATATCCTTTTGTTCTCAATGTTTGCCTGACACCAATTGGAAAGATACCCTTCCAGAATGTAAGGGGTCAACTAAGGTTACAGCTTTATGTTTCTAGTCTCCTCCATCTTATTTCTGATGACTTCTAACTGAAAATATGCATTTGGTTGAAAAAATGTGCCATGTGGATTGTATACAGTGTAGATTATATCTGATTTTATCATGATAGAGTGATTGTTTTGATACATCATTTTCTTAATTCTTTCTGGTGGTTTATGACTTAATTACAAAATTTTAAATTAAATAACAGTGTATATTATCAATCCTTATGGTTATAATTATGTATACCCAAACTGATTTTTCCTTTTCTTGATAACATAACATTTTTTGGAGAAAAGAAAAGGTTTGACAGAGTTTTGAACTTAGATATATTTGTATGTTTATATAGATATTCTGTATCTTATCCTGCATGTGTACAGGTATTCATTATTTTGGGGTATTACTATGTTTTGCCTATGGAGTAATCTTTTTAAAATGCCTGTTTCATGTACTTATATTTCCGGATCCATATTTATTTGAATATGAATTCCTCCAATTCTTTGAAACATGCTTAATGTTTTTTCCTAAAGCAGGTTAAAAAAACCCACAAACTCCAAGAAATTCCAAGAATGGTTATTAAAATAATTCAGCTTTTATAACCACATTGCTTCTTCTTTTAATGGCACAGATAACACAAGGCATCAGGTGTGTAGTAATGCTTTTTAGCAATATTTAAAATGATTAATATTTCAATACTAAGCAAGCAAGAAAGTATAGGGGGTTTATTGTTTCTTAGAAACAGCTGTTTAGTAAATGTCATAGCTTTATTTACCCCTGTCTCACATGAATAACTCACAGTGGGAATGGGGGAAGTTGAGAGAACATATATATTTTTTTTAGTCCCCTCCCCTTCTTCAAGCAGGGTAACTTTAGTCTTATCTCATTTGAACATGAAATATCTGAACAAGATTTCATCCAATAAGAGAATTCTGGGGTTAAAAGGTTTGAAAGTCCCCATTATGTCAAGGAGACACCCAGGAACAATCATCTGCTATGTAAATAGTCATTTAACCTTGTCCTCATCGACAAAAAAAAGTAAAGGAATGAACAATGTCATTATAACTTCTGTACTTAGTAAAATCATTTTTACTTATGGCTGCTTGAAAGCCTAAAACTGCAACTTGTTTTTGTGTTTTCCAACAAATATTTTTGCTTTACTTTATGCCTAAACTTTTTCCCACGGAAGTATAATTGAAATACAGCATTTAGATTAGTTTCAGGTATACAACATAATGATTTGACATTTGTATACACTGCAAAGTGATTACCACAGTAAGTCCAGCCACCATCTGTCACCATACAAAGTTAGAAAAAGAGATGAGAACTTTTAAGATTTACTGTCTTAGCAACTTTTAAATTTACAATCTAGTATTATTAGATACTAGTGGCCCCGTGCATGAATTCATGCACATCGAAAAGAAAGTAATTAGAAGAAATATTTTAATATCACTATTGGCCCTTTCTCTTTAATAGAAGTGTCAGCCAAATTCAGATCGACAATGACAGATCAAAACACACGCTGTGCGATTGGCGCCAGTGAGAGCTTTATATGTATAGTGCATGTGCCAGTCAACTTAGCTTTTTATAGATATAGAATAAACTTAATTAGACCTGCTTTCTGATTTAGCTAAACTTTTTCCAGCCCATGGAAGCACCCCAACTTCTCTTTCAGGTAATTGTCAGCAACACAGCAGTAAATATCAACACGAAGCAGATTATTATTATAGATCATGCAGGGAGAACAAAGGGTAAAATATTTAACTGCAGCAATGTTTGACTATATTCTGCACAGTGAGAAAACCTGAAGTCATTTTCAGGGTCCACCATTTCTTATTTCTTTTCAGTCGGGTCAAGTTTCTAAACTTTCTAAATCTCTGTTTTCCCGGCTAATGAAAAGAAAATAGGAATCCACCGAGTCTCTTATCTACCTAGTCCAGGACTTCTGTGAGGATCAAATGAAATGAGGCACGGGAAAACGCTTCACAGACATTTGGTTAAAGTGTGAAATGTTTGCACCTGGCTATAAAGCAAGTTGTGTTCCTGGGCTGAAGAAACTCCAAGGAGGCTAGTTGCTAGGGAGAGGAAGCTGGGCATTGCTACATGATATCATTACCAGGCGCCCACAGCAACCATTTTCGGGCTTGGCTGGGCTGGTCTGTGGGCCGCATTTTGTGCCATGGGGTCTCGGCAGCGTTGACTGCGGTTTGGTGGGGTGTCGCTCTGGGGTGGTGGCAGGGCCTGTGTCTCATTTGGGGGAAGCCAAGTGTTGCTTTCTGGGCGCCAGGTCCACAGTGCCATTTCTCTGTAAATGGCCAGTGCGCCTCATGGCAGCTCCTGCATTGAGTGTCAGCCCCCTGGTGGTCAGTGCGCATCATAGTGACCAGTCGGATGGACACTTAGCATATTAGCCTTTTATAGTCTTACTAATAAAAGGCTAAGTAATTGTCACACCCTCACGCGTGATGCTCTCACACTGTCACAAGATGGCTGCACGCACAGCGGAGGCAGGGTTCATGTGGCCCCGTGCATGTGCCGCGGGGGCGGGGCCTCGGCGGCTGCTCTGCACAGCTTCCACCGGGGTTCCTGCGGCCCCACGCCTGCTGTGGAGGCAGAACCCCTGTCTCCAGCCTACCTCTTTGGGGCAATCCATCAAGGAGCCCTGGATGGGTGGGCGGGGCCTACCTCTTTGGGGCGATTGATCATGGGGCTCCCATACTGTGAGAGGGCACAGGCCAGGCTGGGGTATCCCCCCCACCCCCCGCCATGAGTGCATGAATTTCGTGTACCGGGCCTCTAGTATATAAATAATCACCATGCTGGAGGTTTGTACCTCTTCACCTCCTTCACTCATTTACCACCATCCCCTCCAACCCCCAACCTCCAACACGCTCCTCTCTTGCAACCACCAATCTGTTCTCTGCATCTATAAGTTTTGTTTTGTCTGTTTGGCTGTCTGATGGTTTATTTATTTATTTATTTATTTATTTAAATATTCCACATATAAGTGAAATCAGATACTATTTGTCTTTCCCTGGCTTATTTTATCTAGCATAGTACCCTCAAGATTCATCCATGTTGTTGTATAAGCAATATTTCATTGTTTTTTATGGTTGAGTAGTACTTCTTTATATACATATACCACATCTTTTTTTATCCATTTATCCACTGGTCGACATTTAGGTTGTTTTCACATCTTGGCTTTTTAAACAATACTGCAATGAACAATGAGTGCATGTTATAGTTTGAAATCAGGGAGAGTGATACCTCCAGTTTTGTTCCTCTTTCTCAAGTTTTCTTTGGCTATTTGGGATATTTTGTGGTTCCATATGAATTTTAGGATTGTTTGTTCTACTTCTGTGAAAAATGCCTTTGGTGTTTTGATAGGGATTGCATTGAATCTGTAGATTGCTTTGGGTAAGATGAGAATTTTGCAATATTAATTTTCTAATATGTGAGCGTGGAATATCTTTTCATTATTTGTGGCTTCTTCAATTTCCTTCATTGTCTTATAGTTATCAGTGTATAGTTATCACCTATATTTATTCTTATATATATTTTTGATGCAGTTATAAATGAAATTATTTTCTTCATTTCTTTCTGATAGTTTTTAAAAGTATATATTTTTATTGATTTCAGAGACGAAGGGAGAGAGAGAGAGATAGATAAAAACATCAATGATGAGAGAGAATCATTGATTGGCTATCTCCTGCATGCCCCCTCTGAGGATGGAGCCCGTAACCCGGGCATGTGCCCTGACCGGGAATCAAACTAGGACCTCCTGGTTCATAGGTTGACGCTCAACCACTGAGCCATGCCGACTGGGCAGCATGACTCTCTTATCCACAGTCTTTGATCTATCTGTACATCTCAAAATCATACCTAACTAATTAATACCTAACAGTTTCGATCATTACTTTTTTCAAGGCTAAAGAGAATTTACAAGGGAACAGTAATGCAATGGTAACTGACCTGACTCCTCAATTTCCCCCTTGCTAAGGACATTCACAGAAATTCCTTATTGATCATAAGGGTAGGGCCCTTTGCATGAAGCTAAACTTGCAGACTCAAACATTCACTAATTTTCTTTTTCTGTCTTCCTGATCACAACTCACATGCACATACGGCTTCTATAGCTTTATCTCTTAAACATTTCTACCTGCTATTTTTTAGGTATAGAGGAGTAGAGAGGATATTCACCAAATCAGTGTAATAGAACACAAACTGGATTGGGGAATCAAGAGTTAAGAACTTATTCCTGGCACTGCCACACTAAGTATATGATCTTGGGTGAATAACCAATCTGGGAGTTTACACAACTTGAAAAGGAGATCAGACAGAGACAATAGTTTGGTGCAGGCCTGGAGTGGGGGATGTGTGTGGGGTAGAGGGGGTCAATGGGGGGGAAAAGCAGGGACATCTGTAATACTTTCAACAATAAAGATAAGTTTTTTAAAAAAAGGACATTGGACCAGATGATCTCTAGGGTGCTAAGCCGATGTTTTCTCTCTCACTTAATATTTTCTGTCACAACCTTCTGCTCAGTAACCTTTAGAAGTGTAGGTACAATTAAAGGCTGTCCTCTCAGGGGTTTGTGTGACTTCACCATTACCTCACACGTCTGGCAGGTTGTTTCAGAGGACCCAGGCCATTAATGCTATTAATGGCCTCTGTTTCCATTTCTATGTTTTAGATTAATAGATAAAATGAGTATGTAAATATTTTCACCATTGAAACGGAATATTTTATAACCCCCAAATGCATGGAAAGTTAGCATGTTGGTTAGTGGAGCATGTGGGTAGTACTCCTGATTCAACACTTGGTTAATTGCACTTCTGAACATCATTGTGATTTGAACAAATTCTTATAGTTTAACTTGTTTTTAGCCTTATTCATACTTAATTTGCAACCATCATACAGGAAACATAAAGAACACTGATGTTGACATACAATGGTGGTAAGGGATCCCCCCCCCCAAAGAATAATCATGAAACTTTATTATAGATGATCATCAACAGATAAATTCCCTTCATCTAATCAAAATTCTTACAACAACACTTTGATATTTTTAGTGTTTCAAATCTAGTTTTAAAGGAGAAAATTGTAATATTTTATTCAAAGTGGCTGTTCATTTATTAACCTATAATGTGTAGTTTGAAAGACATCCTAGACAAGAAATAGCAACCTAAAACCCTCTTTTACTAGTCATTTAGAAACAAAACACACAATTGTTATATAAAATAAGCCAATTAGTTTTTAAGCACCAAATGCAAAGACCTTATAAGGCTACCCACTATAATATTTCTAGGGTTACACAATCTATTAGTTTGATTAAAAAACAAACAAACACTTAAATTAGTAAAACTTAGTACCAGGCTCTTTCTCTCATAAGCCGTTAAATATACTGATTCTTCTACTTGGAATACTGTTTTCTACCCTTTGCATAGTTGATTTTCCTTCCAAGTTTTAAATACCAAGTCTCTCAAAATACCCTATCATATTATTATATATTTACTAGAGGCCCGGTGCACAAAAATTTGTGCACTCGGGGGGCATCCCTCAGCCCAGCCTGCCCCCCTCTAACAGTCTGGGTGCCCTCACAGGATGTCCTACTGATGTCCCTATGGGGAGCGGGCCTAAGCCGCAGTCTGGCCTCCCTCTGTAGAAGGCAACTGGCCGATCAGGTATATAGATACTTTCTGAAGGCAGCACAGACTCCTTCCTTATTTCTTTCCTCTGTGGTTGGAGAATAGGGGACTAAAAGGTGGAGACAGAACTGTGGCTGGGCCTGGGGCTCTTGTAGGCAGCAGAAAGGAGGAGAGGGCTGGGGAAAGTCTAGACATGGTTTTCTGCAATTGTCCTCCCTTCCTCCGGGCCCCTCGCTCTGTTCTTTTCTTGTCATGGTGGATGCTTGGGCCTCGGACTGACAGGAGCCCAGCGACGGTGGAGTTCAGCCCCCTCACTTCTCAGCTGAACATACAACCACCTCACATTCCAAGTGGAGCTGTTTTCAAGTGGCTAAAGTGCTGGCAATTCATGCCTCCCGGCCTTTCCCCTCTCGGGTTTCCTCCTTGGGTCAGTTGCAAACTTCACCGAGACACTGAAGCAACTCTGCCCTGGTAGTTCTGCACTGGCCCCTGCCCAGGCCCGGCCGGGCACTCTTCCTTGAGGTCTCTGGGTCCACAGTCTGAGATCAGGGAGGTCACCCAGAGCCTGTTCCCCCGGACAGGTGGGGCAGGGGGGCTAGCTTGAAGAGCTGGAGGAAGATGGCAGAGTAAGAGTTGGTATGAACCAGCGCCTGCTTAGCCAGACTTCCTAAGCTCCCCACTGGGCCCAGGCTGGGCCCCTTCCCCACACCAGGAGGATCCCAGCTGAGGTCCCCTCCCTGCACCCAGCGCTCTCTTCCCTGTTCTACCACTGGGGGAAGGGAGCAGCTCACCTGCTCTGGACCCTGCCAACCTGGCAGGCTGAGGCACAGGCGGTGCAGCCTAGGGTGCTGGTGGCTGTGAGCCTTCTCCCCCTCCCTGAAGCGTGGGGCAGGGTTGCAGCAGCTCACAGCCACCCCTGGGCACCATGCATGGAGACACCGCTCTCCACTGAGCCACCATCTGCTCAGGACCTGTGGGGGTTGGGGTGGCCTCGGGCTCCCACTGGCCCCACTGAAGCCAGACTCGGCTTGGCCAGCCACCCCCGCCGCCCGAGGGCTGCGCATGCCCCACGGGCCTCATCGCCCTCATGAATTGCCGTGGTCCGGCCGTCCCATCCCAGGAAGTGGCCATCCCGATTGCTATGGCTCACTCCCCGGTGCAGTTGGGCCTGCCCAGCAAGCATGTAGGCAGGAGCTGGGCCTCTGAGGGGAAGGAGGAGGGATGCGCAGGCCAGGGCAGAAGTGGGGAACTTGGCGGTATAAACACAGCCCCTCCCCCCCACGTTGTGCCTGCCCCTCGCGCTGCATTCCCGAACCCCTGGGTGCCCCTGCCCAGCACTGTGCTCTCGGGCCTGGGGTGGGGGTGAGGGACCTGGAGCTGCGGCCTGAAGGCAGCCCTCGCTGGCTTGGAATCCAGTGGTAGATCAGGGAGGGATGCGGGGTGCCAAATTCTCTCTCTCTCTCTCTCTCTCTCTCTCTCTCTCTCTCTCAGAGGGCCCCGTGTCCCCAGCGGGTGGGCGGGGCCTCAGGCGAAGGCAAGCGATGCCAATCGCCTCGCCTGAGGCTCCCGCCCACCCCGGGTCACACACGGTAGTGGGCCCCGTGTCTCTGGCGGGCACGCGGGGGCTCAGGGAGAGGCAATCAGCATCGCTTGCCTTCGACTGAGCCCCCGCCCACTCGTGGGGAGCAGGGGCATTTGCGCGGTGGCCCCAGCAGTTAGA